>NC_044554.1:126263703-126568318 GCF_007565055.1 Rhinopithecus roxellana | reverse complement strand
TTAGCTATTGTGAATATGCTGCTATGAACATACATGTACATATATTTGAGTACCTGTTTTCAGTTCTTTTGAAAAAAAATTATATATATATAAACAGAAGTGGAATTGTTGGGTCATTTGTTAGTTCTATATTTAACTTTTTGAGGAACTGCCAAACTGTTTTCTACAGCAGTTGAACAATTTATGTCCTTACTAGCATTCGTACTAGCAGGGTGCGAAGGTTTCAGTCTCTCCACATCCTTGCCAAAACTTATTTTTCTTTTTTTGTTTTAAATTATAGCCATATTTTAATCTATTTTTTCTTTTGTTATTTGTGCTTTTGGTGTCATGTTTAATAATTCATTGGCAAATTCAGGGTAGTGAAGATTTATCTCTGTTTTCTTCTAAGAGTTTTAATAGTTTTTGCTCTTACATGGCAGTCTTTGCTTTGGATTAATTTTTGTATATGTTATGAAATAGGGCTTCAGCTCATTTTTCTGCATATAGATGTCTAGTCCTTCCAGCACCATTTGTTGAAGAGACTTTTTTCCCTCCTAATTTTATTTTGATTCAGCCTGTATTTATCTGTCTTGGCTATAAGAATAAATAGACTGTCATATACTTTGCTCAAGTAAAGATATAGAAGATGTATGTATTCCAGTCTTCTCATTTACTAGTCTAATAAGCTTGTACAAACACAAAGTGAAATAGTTTATAATACATTTTTAAACTTTGATTTCTAATAGTGATGCAGTAGCACCAGCTCCTACACTGCATTGTTTTTATTGGCTCTATATTTTAAAGACATTAAGAATTTTGCTGGAGACTGATAATAATTTTACCCGTTTACTTTATTCTCCTTTTTAGAAATAGTACAATTTACCTTTCACTGTTATACTGATACTTCTACAATTTTTCATTTCCGTTTCTCAAATATTGCTGACTGATTTTTGACATCTTTTGGTTCTTCCAGTACCCTGAGATGTAATTATCCAGAGCCTTGAGATTTTAAACTGCTTTAATGCAGTTATCTTACCTGTCTTAATAAGTTTTCAATTTTGTCTTAATAATGTTGTTTTTCCTTTTATAGTTTTGTGGACAAGATAAAAATGATAGCTGTTGAACAATAATCCTGCCTTTTAAAAAAAATCTGTTAATGTTACATCATCTGTTCCAGGCATTGGACCTGCTCTGTTTCATTCTTTATGATCAATATATGGCTCTTAAAAGCCCCTTCTCTTCTTTTTACAGATTTCAGTTTATTTTGAGGATCAGATTAATTCTATGTGTACAAGCTCATGCACTTTCTTTTTACATTTGTCTTTATTTCCTTCAAAAAATGAGCCATGTTAGAGAACACCCTACTAGCTTTTGAAAAATATGCATTCCCTTTTGTTCCTCCTTAGCATCGTTATGCTGTTAGACTATTTTCAGGTCTTCCAAATGCTATTGATCCCTACTCTGTGTTCTTAATCACATGTCAGAGTTTTTTTCCTGGTATGTTTTTGACATTTTTAAGTTGAGGCTAAATAAGTTTTCTTCCTTTGACATTCAAAATAGTCAAATTCCTTTGAAGTTTTGTTTCTTTTGTGTCTTTCATTAGTACTTTCCTCTTAAAACTAATTGATACATTATTGAATACTGTAATTTTTACCAAGAAACTTTCGGTAGTAAATGTATTGATAATTAGATTTCACATCATTACATGTTGCCTTTTTCTTGGTTTTGAAATAGAACATTATATTTTTGTGGCTTACTGTTTTTATAATACACCCCCACAGTGCTGTTATGTACTCTGTTGTGTTTCTGCTTTTAGGTTTGTGGATTTCTGTAGGTATATCAATCTATTTTTGTTGTTTTTGGTGGTGGTTTTTTGCCTGAGGTATATAAATCTTGATGTCTCCATTAGTGAATAAGATTTTTCCTTTTATTTCCCCATTTGAGTCATGAGTTTTTTCCTCACTAAGATTGTTGCTCCATTGCCAGTGGTGTCAAATAGAACTTACTTTAGTGATGGAAATGTTCGAGAAGCTGCTGTATACAAGCAGTCCAGTTACATTTGGCTATTGAGCACATGAAATATGGCTAGTGCAGCTAAGGGACTGAATTTTTTGTTTTATTTAATTAAAATAGCCACGTATGCCATATTGAATAACACAGCCTCCGACAATCCTTGCTTTAAAAAATTTATCTTGATTAAAAAACTCACACAAAGTTATTCTTCCTAATCTTTTCTGTAAAGTACATGGAAACCCCTAACATAGTATCAATAAGCCATGGTAACGAATGGGGTTTACTGTTTTCTGATGTTATTTCGTCCTAATCCTATTTAACAGTGGAGAGGCATCTCAGACTCGAGTGTGAATCAGACTGCCAGGGTTCCAACCCAAGATCTGCCTCCTCTTTAGCCATATGAACCTTGGGCAAGTCACTTAGCCTTTGTGTGACCTACTTTTCTCACACATAAAATTCATATGATAATTAGTGCTTTACTGCTAGAGTTATTATAAGATTTAAGTGATTTAATATGTGTAAAGTGCTTAGACTATGGTGTGTGTTAAATAAAAACTATCCATGTAGCAGGCCACCCACTTTCCACATTCTGCTTTCTCTTTCCGTGTAATTACCTTTAACAGATAGAAGTAGAAAGAGTAAGGCCAGTTTGTGCTTCCAGGTAACTCGAAGTCATTCTGTTTTTGCGGCTTTTGATATCATTTGTTTCTTTATATATTAGGAGAAATAGGTAGTAGTATGATTTTCTCAACCCTATTTCATGTCTTACATAAAAACTCTTTAAGAAGCCAGTATAGGCCGGGCGCGGTGGCTCACGCATGTAATCCCAGCACTTTGGGAGGCCAAGGCAGGTGGATCACAAGGTCAGGAGATTGAGACCATCCTGGCCAACAGGGTGAAATCCCATCTCTACTAAAAATACAAAAAAATTAGCTGGGCATGGTGGTGGGCGCCTGTAGTCCCAGCTACTCGGGAGGCTGAGGCAGGAGAATGGTGTGAACCTCAGAGGCGGAGCTTGCAGTGAGCTGAGATTGCGCCACTGCACTCCAGACTGGGTGACAGAGCGAGACTCTGTCTCAAAAAAAAAAAAAAAAAAAGCCAGTATAGTTCCTGATTTACCAAATCTGATATAGCCATTGTCATAAAGCTGAGTAGTTTCTTGAATAGTAAGAGGACTTTTCAAACCTACTAGTGGCCATTAGTCTTTTTTCTTATTTTCTTGCACAAAGACTGCTGCTGTTTTTGTTTCAGATGGTGTATGTTCACTGTGTGTGTTGTATGATATTACAGTTGTGCTGGGGTTTTCTGTTTTTGTCTTTGTTGATTTTTCCATTCAGCAGCCTCACGATTACTAGTGTTTTTGTTTTGTACTTGGTGGCCTCAATTTTTTTCTTTGGTTTTTTAAATTCTAGCAAAGAATCTTTCATCTTCTCTAAGAATTTAGCTGATAGAGAAGCATTTCATCATCTCGTTTGTGTTCGTAAACAATTTATACAGCCACTTGGTGACCAGCCACCTCCCATTAGGAAGGCCAATAGACACAAACCTGAAGGACAGATTTGGTATACTTGTTACTTAAATTGTAGGTTGAACTTTGGGGTTTTTTTGTTCATTTGTTTGTTTTTCTTGCTGCTGTTAAAGTGAATATTCTACAGAGTAAAGTGTAAAATTTTAGCATGAGATAAAATTCAAAGACAGTTACCACATTCCCCAAAGACTGGCAACAAGAGTTTTTGTATGAAACATTTGAATTTTCTGTGATCATCAGAAATAGAATCTTTTAGCTTTTCCTTTCAGCCTTGATTGTTATTTTAATGTATACTACATTACATTTGTATAACTTTCTCTCGTTTAGCTCTCAAAACAATGGAGATAAGTTGTTATAAATGAAGGACAGATACTATAATCTCCAGTTTCCTGAGGGGTGGAGGAAGGGCCCAAAGGAAGCAATTTGTTAGCAAAGGAAGGGCCAGAGTCAGAGACTTGCACTGAGCTCTTGACTCCTAATCCAGTGTGTATACCACCAGCCCGTACTATACCCTAGCAGAAGACAAGGATGATTCATTTGAACAATCTGTGGCCTTGATACTATAATCTCCAGTTTCCTGAGGGGTGGAGGAAGGGCCCAAAGGAAGCAATTTGTTAGCAAAGGAAGGGCCAGAGTCAGAGACTTGCACTGAGCTCTTGACTCCTAATCCAGTGTGTATACCACCAGCCCGTACTATACCCTAGCAGAAGACAAGGATGATTCATTTGAGCAGTCTATGGCTTTGATATAATTTATGGAAATTAGTTCACTGTTTGTATTCTAAATAACTAAAAATTTTAGGAAAGCAAAGGAGTTTTGAGAAATGAATACTAAATACTATACATTATTCCTGTCGTGTGTTTGCATTGGAATAGTGTGGTGGTGTCTAAGCCAAATTTACTTGAGAACAAATGTCTGTCTTGTTGGATGTAATGATGTAAAGCATATTAATCATACTTTAAATTTACTCAGTGTTTTATCATGGATTAGCCATCTAATAATTTTGTCATAAACTTTTATCTGAATTGAGGCAAATAAGTTGTGGTGATATTTGGAATGGTAGTTTAAATAGTTTGAAGTTGATGACATAGCTAAACTTTTTTGTACAAATATTTAAGGCAGATCAACAATTGCAGATGACATTCTCAATATATGACTAATCTTTAGATTGGACAAATTATTTGAAATTTTAAAAAAAGTATCTTTATGTTTGTATGTTCATGCTAGTATAAACTTTTGGGATTTTCATTCATACTTAAAATCAGGAAAGTAAAGTCTTGTTTAATATTCCATGACTTATTTTTTGTATTTATTTTACATATATGGTTAATGCAGAAAATTTTCACACACTTTTAAATTTGATTACTAATATATATGTATATATTTTGGTTAGAGCAATAGATATATGTCAATATGGAAAGCAATCTGTTTATTCTTTCTGCATATTACAACAGTAATACAATAATACCTGTAATGATCATTATAAAATCCGGTTTGATAGTGATGTATACTTTCTCTGAGGTTAATTAGTTTCAAAACTTATGTTTAAATATATATTAGGAACAGAACATTCATATGGCATTTGGAAAGTATTTGAAGGATAGCAGTAACTCCTTCACATTTCTTCTACAAATAGAGTTATAAGACAATTAAGGAAGATAAAATATAAGTTAACTAATGGAAAAAGCAAAATTTTAAGTATTATATTGACTCATATCCAATTTTCTTACGTAGTTTTTTCTTCAGAGACAAAGATAAAACTATTCAGTGGTATTGTAAACTGATGTCTCAGGCATAGCTCGTTTATTTGTTTATTTACTGTATTATTTCTGAAGGAATGTTATTAAAGAATGCCTGATGATGTTCTTTCTGTTTTATCGTAGAGCTGAACTAGAGAAACATGGTTATAAGATGGAGACTTCATAGCATCCAGAAGAAGTGTTGAAGTACCCTAAACCTGACCTGCTTAATATTAGTTCTAGGATAGAGAACCCAGGATGGGACACTAAAAAAATGTGTTTATTTCATTATCTGCTTGGATTTATTTGTGTGTTTGTAACACAAAGAATAAATGTTTTGATATAATCTTGTTTGGTTCAGAAGTCTTAATCTTTGCCCCTAATCAATTTTCTTCTCATGCTTTTCCAAAACCTTATTATATATAGATGGTAAAATTGCATATTATGAAACTTTTTTTTTTAATGTTAACTGAGTGAGGCTCAGGTTAAATGATCTGGAGTAGATTTCATGTGATTCCCAATTCAGTACTTTTCTTAAACAACATCAATTAATTGTTACTTCTGTTTTATAAGGAATTTCTTTTACATCATGTTGAACCTTAATCTCTTCAGTATTTTGATAGCTTAGGCAACATTTGCTGACATTTATAAGGTGACCTTTCAAAACCTGTGTTTTAAAAATATTAATCATTTTAAATTGCTGTAATTTACTTGGTTCCTGAGCCATTAATAATATTATTAATGGTGATTAGCGTATTATTGGTACTTAAAGTCCAAAGTAGTTTAATCACAGTTCTAAGAATGGTATCTTCTATTAAAATTGAGGAAGTGGGCTGAAGATACTTTATCAACAAGTGCATATTTTCAGGTACTACATAGCAGGCTTATTTAGTACAACTGAGTTTTCACAGCGTGATAGCTGTTGCCGCATCTGCTTTTGTGAATGGGAGATTTAATTTGATTTGTAAAGGATTCTTTGTGATGACTTAAAAGTACGGGATATTTTTTAGGAATATTTTCAAATGTAAATGTTGTTACTAAGAACTACAATCAATCTGTAATGTTGAGTAATTTCAAATGTAAAATTTATGTAACATTGCAGTGCAGACACCAAAATAGGGGTTGGTGGCCTGGAATACAAGTTATACTTCAAAATGATTTTGAACATAAGACAAGCATAAACCTACCTTGCCTGCCTAACAGAACTGCTAGATGATCAAATGGAATAAGGAACACCAAAGAACTTTGGAAAGTATAAAAGTTTTGAATGGATGAGTGGTATTTTTATAAATATGATGAAGGACAAGCAGCCATGTTAATGTTGTAACATGCTAGGAAGTATTTTGATGTGCATTTTCTCAGTATTTTGGTCTGTGGTTACAGGATATGGTCACCCTAACAATGTCAGATTACTGACACTACTAAGTGATGGCCTGAATGATGTCCACTTGATGTGATGATTTTAAATTGTTGAGGTATAATTTCGAAACCTCAGAGGAGTTGAGCAGAGGCTTTAATGGGTTATTTGTAGTTATCCAGTGTTTTGTCCTTAATTAAATATCAAAATTTAGGTAGTTGTTGTTAAGGATTGGGTACCTGAAAATTGGTATTTGGCATCAGGATGATAAAATACATCCGAAGTAGGAAAGGAGATTAGTCAGGCAGATGAAAAAAAATTATTATTTGAAATTTTACGATTTATAGATTTCTCTCATTTGACCTTCACAGTGACCCACCCTGTGAAGCAGGGAGGAGAGGCCTATTTATTGTAAACATTTTGTCAAACAGAAAACAGTCTCACAGTAAGGAAGTAAAAGGGCCCAGGATTGCAGTGGCTAATAGGAGGCATATAAAGAGCTAGAATCTAGGTTTCTGGACTTTTGGGTTTCTTGCATGATATTTTGGAAAGTGCATGAGTTCTGATGTTACTTCAAGGTTTGACTCATAATTAGACCACTTATTAGTTGTGTGTTAAGTTTCAGAACAGCCTGTTAACTGTTTTCCTGTTCTATAAAATGGAAAGAATCCCTGCAGGGTTGAGCTGAAGATTAGCATGTGATAATCAAGTAATCAAATTAATTTATTTATTTATTTATTTATTTATTATTGAGCCATGCTACCACTTATATGGAAGTTGCCTTACCTCCCCTTAATAACTGATGTTTATATGTACCAGACATTGTTGTCAGCTATTTATATGTGTTAATCTTCACAACAACCCTGAGATAGGTAACGTTATGGTGTGCATTTCATATATGAAGAAAAGCACCAAGATTCTGAATAATTTGCCCATAGTCACTCAGGAAGTGGTTCCAAACAAAACAAAAAAACCGTCTTCAATGGAAGGGTCTCTTCTACACAACTTAGGGTTTCTCTTTCAACAGCACTTAATATAGTCTCACATAAATGCTCCTTAAATTTTAGTTGAGTAGATACACAGAACAAATGAAGGTTATTGCAAATTTGCTTCATGGTAGAAGTTTTTGTTGATACAGACATAAATGTTTCTGTTAGCGATGACTCCCTTTTTTCCCCTGTAGTTTTTCATAATTATTTTCCAAAACTCAGTTGTGTTTGAAATCAAATTGTAGATGTAATAATGGTCAGTATTTTTCATTAGGCCTTGGCATAGAATTGCTGTAGGGGATGCCATGTCCATTCTATTCCCACTAAAAGTTTAATTTAGAGGACTATCATAATGAGCCAACTCCCTTTTGAAAGATTGAATGTTATATTATTAATACTTTCTACACCATGTTGTCGTCTGCACTGTATATTTTTAAACATATCCTTCCTGTTCCACACTTCTCATTTTGAGAGAGGTAACACATCCCACCCACTTGGCAGAGAGCTTACAACACCACCCTCTTTCCACCCATACACATGATGCTGGGGACTGGATTTTCCAGCTACCTTAATGGCTCCTATTGCACTCTGCCTTTAAGTCTCCTGAGTTTACTTCTTGCTGTACCCATATGTTCTCTTGAGTAATCTCACAAGTGTCAGCTGTTTTAAACAAATTCCACATGTATGATTTCATATCTCTTCTGTTTTGGCCTGTCCCTGAAACTCTGATCTCATATATTCAGCTAACAACTTGATTACCTCTCCATGTCTGAGTATGTTAAAATTAACTTGTTTGGAAGCCTTCATTATCCTTTTCAAACCTGATCTTTCCTCCAGTCTTCCCCACCTCAGTAAATACACCCACATCCAACCCAATTGTTTAAGCCAAAAATACAGAAACTTACTGAATCTTCTCTTCTCCCAATACCCAATCCATTGGTGAGTCCTATCAACTCTACCTCAAATGTATATTTCATGTAGTTAGTACACTGCTTGCCTTTTCCATTCTTCCCTTCCCCTTTCCTGTTGAATACTCATCTCCCCTGCCCCACCAACCCTTAGATATCCGTCCTTCTTTCACATGGGCCATGTGACTCAAGGCAAGCCAACACCATTCCCAGCTCAGGGTGAGGTCTGCTTCATCTTAAGCCAATCTTAGTAATCCTGTGCCCTGTGCAAGTGATTGGATACAAGGATGGACAGCTTTAAGTAAATTTGGGGCAATGAATCCAAAGGAGGGCTAGGAGCATCTGACCTGCTTCATAAAATAGCACATAAAGCCAGCCTTTCCCTCCAAATATAAATAAGGGAGCATCTTGTCTCAATTGCTAGTGACAGTCATATAATAGCTATTCCAATTTGAGGGTGAAGATTAGAAAGTCTGGAAGAGGATTCTTTAATGATGTCGTTGAGCTTGCTCTAGGACTAGGCTTCCTGTGAAACCAGCCTACACATGTCCTTTTTATTTTTATTTATTTATTTATTTTTTTTAATTTAAGTTCTGAGGTACATGTTCAGAATGTGCAGGTTGGTTACATAGGTATACATATGCCATGGTGGTTTGCTGCACCCATCAACCTATCATCTACATTAGGTATTTTCCTAATACTATCCCTCCGCTAGTCCCCAACCCCCTGACAGGCTCCAGTGTGTGATTCCCCTCCCTGTGTCCATGCATTCTCATTGTTCAGCTCCCACTTACGAGTGAAAACATGCGATGTTTGCTTTTCTGTTCTTGTGTTAGTTTGCTGAGAATGATGGTTTCAAGCTTCATCCATGTCCCTGCAGAGGACATGAACTGATCTTTTTTATGGCTGCATAATATTCCATGGTGTATATGTGCCACATTTTCTTTATCCAGTCTATTATTGATGGCCATTTGGGTTGGTTCCAAGTCTTTGCTATTGTGAACAGTGCCGCAATAAACATACGTGTGCATGTGTCTTTATAGTAGAATGATTTATAATCCTTTGGGTATATACCCAGTAATGGGATCACTGGTTCAAATGGTATTTCTAGTTCTGTATCCTTGAGGAATCGCCACACTGTCTTCCACAATGGTTGAACTAATTTACACTCCCACCAACAGTGTAAAAGCGTTCCTATTTCTCCACATCCTCTCCAGCATCTGTTGTTTCCTGACTTTTTAATGATTGCCATTGTAACTGGCGTGAGGTGGTATCTCATTGTGGTTTTGATTTGCATTTCTCTAATGACCAGTGATGAGCACTTTTTCATGTTTGTTGGCCACATAAATGTCTTCTTTTGAGAAGTGTTTGTTCATTTCCTTTGTCCACTTTTTGATGGGGCTGTTTTTTTCTTGTAAATTTGTTTAAGTTCTTTGTAGAGTCTGGATATTTATCTATCCAAGGATAGACAAAAGATACAATTTCTCCTTTGTCAAATGGATAGACTGCAAAAATTTTCTCCCATTCTGTAGGTTGCCTGTTCACGCTGATGATAGTTTCTTTTGCTGTGCAGAAGCTCTTTGGTTTAATTAGATCCCATTTGTCAATTCTGGCTTTTGTTGCCATTGCTTTGGTGTTTTAGTCATGAAGCCTTTGCTCATGCCTATGTCCTGAATGTTATTGCCTGGGTTTTCTTCTAGGGTTTTTATGGTTTTAGGTCTCAAAACAGTAAGAGCTATTTGTGACATACTCACAACCAATATCATACTGAATTGGCAAAAACTGGAAAACCGGTACAAAACAAGGATGCCCTCTGTAACCACTCCTATTCAACATAGTATTGGAAGTTCTGGCCAGAGCAATCAGGCAAGAGAAAGAAATAAAGGGCATTCAAATAGGAAGAGAGGAAGTCAAATTTTCTCTCTTTGCAGATGACATGATTGTATATTGAGAAAACCCCATCATCTCAATCCAAAATCTCCTTAAGCTAATGAACAATTTAAGCAAAGTATCAGGATACATAATCAACGTGCAAAAATCACAAGCATTCCTATACAACAAGAACAGATAAAAAGAGAGCCAAATCATGAGTGAACTCCCATTCACAATTCCTGCAAAGAGAATAAAATACCCAGGACTGCAATTTACAAGGGATGTGAAGGACCTCTTCAAGGAGAACTACAAACCACTGCTCAAGGAAATAAGAGAGGACACAAACAAATGGAGAAACATTCCATCCTCATAGATTGGAAGAATCAATATTGTGAAAATGGCCATACTGCCCAAAGTACTTTGTAGATTCAATGCTGTTTTCATCAAACTACCTTTGGCTTTCTTCATAGAATTGGAAAAAACTACTTTAAATTTCATATGGAACCAAAAAAGAGCCTGCATAGCCAAGACAATCCTAAGCAAACAGAACAAAGCTGGAGGCATCACACTACCTGACTTCAAACTATACTACAAGGCTACAGTAACCAAAACAGCATGGTACTGGTACCAAAACAGATATATAAACCAGTGGAACAGCACAGAGGCCTCAGAAATAACACCACATATCTACAACCATTTGATCTTTGACAAGCCTGACAAAAACAAGCAATGGGGAAATGATTCCCTATTTAATAAACAGTGTTGTGAAAACTGGCTAGCCATACACAGAAAACTGAAACTGGGATCCCTTACACCTTATACAAAAATTAACTCAAGATGGATGAAAGACTTAAACGTAAGACCTAAAACCAAACGTACTTATTTAAGACATCTTAGGTTGGTTGTTTTGTTACTTGTACCCAGAAATAGCTGAACTGATAAATTGAGTATCTACACTACTAGTGTTAGTACTACCACTATTGCTTATTAGGATTTACTACAATTATTACCTAGCTGGTCTCCCTGCTGCTTCTCTTTCTGCCCTCTAATCTAAAAAAACACCACATTGTTAAAATTTAGATCATGTCACCGTTTTCCTTAAATACTGTCAGTACTTAAAGCAGCACAAAATCTAAACTACTTGTAAAGCCCAATGTAGTCTGGCTCCTGCCAATCTTATTGACACACACCATTTGATTTTCAGTATTGCCATATTTTGATCACTTCTGAAGAGTAAATCAAAGATAAATCACCCAAGCAGAAAGTGATTAAACTACATGCAGTCGCTTGAACATGCAAAGGCTAGGTGCTTTTGCACCAGTTGTTCCCTGGGATGCTTGCCCTCCTCATCCACTTAAGTCAGGCCTTCCTGATCATTTAAGCTAAGGTATCTACTTGGTTGTTCTACAACATGACCTCCTAAAAATTGCTCTCCAATACTGCCTGATTTTTTTGTTCACTGCTGTTGCATTGCAATGGCCAACTCCTTGTGTGTCAGAAACTAATGACAAACAGTAGCCAGAATATTGATTTCATTTTGCTCTCCACATATTTGCATAGAGGGTTGATGGGTTGTCAAAAAGGTGGATACAAGGATAAATTCCATTTTATATTAGCTATAGCTTTAATTCACTGGTCAGGTAGAATTCGCTATAATGTTATCTGATTCCTCTTTAGCTGTCATGAAATTGAAGAAAACTTATACTCCTACCCTCTTTGTTACCCTTGTAAGATGACTTTCTTAGACTAGGTGACTATTAGAGAAAGTCTTGTCACTTCTCACCGATGAGGATAGTATTTAGAATTACAGGAAGAACCATTAGCTAACATTCCAGTGGTGCACAAAACATTTAAAACTCTAGATTATCATCTTCACCTGGGCCAGCACACCCCTGTTTACAATGTAACGTTGTGTGTTTCTCCTCTTAGTTACTGTTTTTGTTGTTGGTTGTGTTTATTAATGGTTTTCTGTTATAGACAGTATTCCTTAAAAGTAGAACTCCCATTGTATTCATGTTTATATCCCCTTGTCTTACTGTGGGTTGTCTCAGAAGCAACTTAGAATAGAAATAAGGATTCAAATGTGAGTATTTTATTACAGAAGTGCTAGGGGAATGGGGAAGTGAGTCAGGAAAGAGAAAGCTAAAAAAGAGTATATATCTAGCAAGTTCACCATAGGCAATTCAACTTCAGTTCCACCTGGGAACTCTAGGAGGCTATATACAACATATCTTAAGAGTTATTCTGTCCTAAGGGAGGCAAGCCAGAGTATTTATCAACTCGTCAGCCATTGGTTGAGAGTTACTTGGGAAAATCCCTCAGTATCTTCTGGTATGACCCATGTGTAGGCAGGGTAGGCTCTGGCTACCATAGGAAGTATTCAGACAGAATTACAGTCGCTGGCAGCTGAAATTGGAGCTTTCCTGCCTGGAAGTGGTAAATGATGAAGAAATAAGGGCAGGGCACCAATCGCATCTGCTACATCACTTGGTGTGTCTTAAATATTTGCTATAAAGTGAATCTTGAAACCATTGAATCAAGAGATCAGAAGGATGATTGGCAGAATCAGCATAGATTAAGAAACAGTAGAGACCTTTTATAACAGTGAGAGGTGGGCTTTGCCTTCCTTCTTGATTGTGAGTCACAAATCCATGTAATAAGTCATTTCATATCTAATTGTGCCTAGACAATTTAAACCTTATATCCTGCCAAAAGAGGTCAATCGGATCACTAACGACTAAGAAATACACTTTTTTTGTTGCTGCCTATGGTGAAATGTCTTTCAGAAAAACCTTCATTGCTTTTTGCTTTGACTCAAAATATGGCATCATTAAAGCTCAATAACTATTCAACAAATCGATCACCAAGATTAATCTCTTATTTAAGGTATAAATGATGTGCTTTTGTCTATGTTAGGGTTCCTAAATAAAGATTTAACAAAGATGTTTTAATTTTTCAAAGCTCGTACTCAAAAACAAAGACTCATGGTTGGTATTTTATGTGTAGAAATCCATGGTCCAAGTTAATAGGATGTGTCTTAATGATTTCGATGATGATATTTCAAAGTAGTGGAATGGACGGGACAGTGATTTTATGAGAAAAGCAATTGCTTCTTTTTGCTAAAGCTAAGAAGGCCACTACAATGAGCCACAGAGATGACAATTTGTGTTTATGTCTTTTATATCTTTCAGCAGTTACTTCTTTGGTGATTAAAAAAGGCATGTGCAAAATTATTTTGGTTTCAGAGACATATACATCATTCCTCTTAAGTAAGACAGTTAAAAAAAATAAAGCTATTGATTTATATATTGAAGAAGTTTCTTCATGTTTTATAATTTAACTTGTTAAATAAGTCTTGTTTTGGAAGCTAAGTTTTCACCATTTGATACAAGTCTGTATAATACTAGTTCATAATGTAGGGTCTAGACAAAGACTGTTTTATCAAACAGTGCTGCTAGATTTTATTTTGCTTTGCAAATTAAAATTTATTGTTGTAGACTAATAAACTGACTCTGAAAGAGAGCATATGTGCTTTTATTTTTCCATGGAAAAATAATGATGTCAAATGATGTTCCCAGGAAACTGTGGGAAAGGGTGTGATTGTGAGGCTGTAGGCACCCCTCTTTCGTTTCAGTCAGAGTAGTTTGACTTTCATTTGTTTTAGACATTGGAATTCAACATACGATTTCATTTGAAAACTTGATTCTGCTGCCTTTCTTTTAAAGTTTGATAACAGTGATCTAGATGTTCTACAATATTGGCAATTTCTCCTAAATACTACCAAGTAAGTTAGGTTTTACTTTCTGTCCAGATTCAGGGTACAACCACTTCATACTGTGAAAATTATAAACATTTTTCCTAAGTTTTCTGAGTCTGTGTCATCTATGTATTTGTGACCATGATGTTAGACTTACAGAATTGGATGGATGCTTAAAAGGCATCTACCTCTACCACTTCATTTTACAGATGAAGAAATAACCTCAAAGCCATTGTGACCCGTCCCCAAGGTCACACTGAGCAGAATCAAGAAATGAATCAAATTGGGTACTCTTCTCACTGCACTGAACTTTCTCTTTTAGAGGTTCTTTTTCACTAATTTTGAATATGGAATATTTGCTAGATATTAGGAAATATAAATGGCATAAAGAAAGTATGAGAACAAATAACATTGCAAAAGAAATTTATTCATTCAACAAATATTATTGAGTAGCTACCAAGCATCAGGCACTGTATTCAGTGAAACTAGTCTGTTAGTTCACATATGAAAAACGTACGTGTGCTTTATGTGATGTTTGTTAATGCAAGTTAAGTAGATTGCTCCTGGACTTTAGGGTGAAAACTTCTTTTTTAATACCATAGTGCACATTGGTTTTATCTTGGCTACTGGGAACACATTGTCCTTTATGTTGCTAATAACATCTAGATTTTTTATGGGTAATTAATATCATCACCTCCTTTCCCTACTCCCCTTCCCCACTCTCCTTCATTTTTCTGCCGTCTTGGTGAGGCCGACTGAGGACTTTCTTTCTTAAGCAGAGATAATAATGATGAGGAAAACTGTCAATTCATTCAGCCCAGACCACTGAATAGTTCCTGCGCTGAGACCTTCTCCCCACCAGAGCACCTTTGAGCCTATCTCCAGGCATGGCTCTTCAGTCTCATCATGGATTCTAATACATCTCTCACTTCCTTTCAATAAATCCCCTTTCTGCTGAAGTTAATCAAAGTTATCTTGTGTTGCTTGCAACCAATTAACCCTAAATGATATCTATAGCTCTTTGTGAGAGATTCTGTATTTATCAGATGTGACAACACAAACTGCTAGAGAAGAACAAGATCTATGAAATTAAGGCCTTTGTCTCAAAGTCCAAAACCTGAGTCACTGTACCAAGAAAAGATGATGCTAACCACCAACTGAACCTTTTAGCTCTTTGTTACCTTAACAAGCTTCATGTCGGGAGACCTGTTACACAATAAAGATAATTCCCTTCTCTCGATTATCTTCTCCCCATTTAGAGACGACTCCTGAGAAGCTGTCCTGGGCCTCTTAAGGCTGTGAAGCACTGTCATCCTTTTCCCAGTCTTCATTTTGATCTGTTAAAGTACCATTGCGCTGGCCCTCTGCTGAGTGCTGTTGACCTTGTTCGCTGATTGCTTTTAGTGATTCCCTTTGGTGATTGATGGAACTGACTGGACAGTAATGAAAACAGGGCTGATTTGCTTTATCTTAGCAGGATTAAAGCCTGAAAACAAATCTAATTTTCTTTTATGGGGAATGGAAGTAGGAACAAAAGATTTTGATCAGTGTCTTAAAGTAACATGAAAGGAAGACTGGAGGATTTAATATGGTAAAAGGAAACTCTGTAAAGGAAAAGGAAGCAGAACTGTTAGATTCCTAATGGAAGGAGTGGTGACTCTCTAATTTCCTTCTTAACAATAAATGCTGTTCACATGCTAGGCATGGTATATACTAGCCCATAGATCCTCTGTATAAATTTGTGATGTAACATGAGAGAAAAAGATATGGGAAATGTAAAACAATCGTGGGAAAATTGAAGAGGTTGGAATAGAGCATTGCACAGCAAAATTTGTCATCTTTACCGTTCCATGATATCTCTCAATAAAATTGGCAGAAATGTAACTTGTAGGTAATTAATGGAAAGTTCTTGAGTCCTTTACTTGTTTTTCTGCCATTGTTAATGAATGTAAAGGGTTAACTATTAAAAACTGTAGCGTAGCACTGAGTATTATACATATATTTTACATTTATACATATATTTTACATTTAAATTTCAACTCTTTTAAAAATTGTGGCTAAATAATAGGTAGCAGACTGGTCAGCCTTATCATAGGAGGATGAATTGTTGCAGGAACATTCCTTCTTCTTTCACATTTTCCCTGCAGGAATAAAGAGGTTGTTCAATCATTTAGCCTATATATAGGTAGAGAGAAAGGCAGCAGAAGAGCCCAGTGCAATGTTATTGCATTACTATAATCATAAAACTGTCAATGACTTAATCTCTAGGTCTTTATTTCACACCTAGAAAATTGGGATGTATGGGTCAAGGGCAGGGCCATTGTCAGCCTAAACAATGCCTCTATGTAAATTGGAAAATTTCATCCCTTCCTGCAGGAGAATTTAGCCTCATGAATTTGGCAAATGGAGCTCAGGCTAGATTTCAGCCTCTGGTTTCTTTCGCTGGATTCTCTTGTACAGAGTACAACCTACATAGCTGTATGCAACAGCCCTGGTGTGAGTTCTTGGTTGCCTGCAACAGAATCCAACCCTAAATACGTTATGCCAAATGAGAATTTACTGGCAGGATATTGGAGTTCACAGATCAAGAGGAACCTGAGAAAGTAACAGAAGCTAGGACATCTCTGGCATCAGGACCTTAAAGTTGATTGAGGCTTTAACTCAGTAGCTGGACCCCAGGTGCTGCTGCAAAGGATTGGGCATCTGTCCACGTCCTCTTCGATCACTCACTTAGGATTTACAGTCCCAAGAGTGATATTTGACTGCCTGGCCCCCTGGCTATAACAGGGAGCTGGTGGAGGAAGGAGCAGGCTCCCCAGCTTCTGAAGTAGGAAATGACAGTGAGAGCTGGCACTTAATGTCCTCCCACTAAGACCACACACCATTTGAGTTATCCCCAAGGAGAGACTGGGATGTTTTTAGGAAGCTATGTATGTGTGGAGAGAATTGGGTGCTGGATAACTATAAAATGGTAAATGTCTGTTATATACTTAGCTGTTAATGTCACCTAAACATATTATCTAGCTGTAGCTGCCATACAAAACTGCTCCAAAGATAGAGACATCAAGTGTTAGAACTAACGGCATTTCAGTGACCAGTTTCCTGACCCAGTGTTTTAGTGCATGTCCTTTTCTCTATACATAGAAGTGATGGCAGAAACTGATGGCCTGAAAAGGAAAGAGAATATCAAGTGACAGTTCATAGTGAAATACTCAAGATGCAATTCTATGAATTCATTCCTCTTGATTCTCTATAGTTTGCCCCATACTGTGTGCAGAAGACAGTTTTCTTCAGAGAAAGGAGAAGAGTCCTCAAATTTTATAATCTTTCCAAGATAGAAATGCAACTATATTTTCCACCTTTTCCTTTTTTGCCTTTTATTTATTTTGCGGGGGTGGAGTGGGGTTCAGGATGATGGCCATGTCCATGAATAACAGAGAAGTGGTCCTCACAATCAGTGATGCTGCCTATGGGGTGGACTGAGGTACTGTGTCCCCAGGCTCCTAAAATATCCAAACCCTTCCATGTCACCCACTCGTGCTCCTTCTTCCTCCATGGAGGACCCTGGTGCTTGTGCACAGCTTTCCAGGATGGAAGAGAGCATAACAGGGATTCCATCTGTTGGCTCTTGCTCAAGAGTCTGCTGTTTTTCTCTTAGATGTGATTTTTTAATGCCCATGAATATCCTCTGTGCACAAAATTTCTGGCCCAGCACAGGGTTCAGTGGAATTTGTCCTTCCCTTGATTCCTCATTCCTATTATGAAACCACACATTTCCTGCCATTGTATGCATTGTGTGTACACTTTTATTTTTTTTTATTTTGAGACAGGGTCCTACTCTGTTGCCCAGGCTGGAGTACAGTGGCTCAATCATGGCTGACGGCTGTCTTGACCTCATAAGCCCAAACCATCCTCCCATATCAGCTTCCCAAGTATCTGGAACCATGGGCATGCACCACCACACTCAGTGAATTTTTTTTTCTCTTTTTTTATTTTTCTTTTTTTTTTTTTTTTTTTGAGACGGAGTCTCGCTCTGTCGCCCAGGCTGGAGTGCGGTGGCCGGATCTCAGCTCACTGCAAGCTCCGCCTCCCGGGTTTACGCCATTCTCCTGCCTCAGCCTCCCGAGTAGCTGGGACTACAAGCGCCCGCCACCTCGCCCGGCTAGTTTTTTGTATTTTTTAGTAGAGACGGGGTTTCACCAAGTTAGCCAGGATGGTCTCGATCTCCTGACCTTGTGATCCGCCCGTCTCGGCCTCCCAAAGTGCTGGGATTACAGGCTTGAGCCACCGCGCCCGGCCTTTTTTTTTTTTTTTTTTTTTTTTTTTTTTAAGAAAAAAAGTCTCCTGGCCGGGCGCGGTGGCTCAAGCCTGTAATCCCAGCACTTTGGGAGGCCGAGACGGGCGGATCACGAGGTCAGGAGATCGAGACCATCCTGGCTAACACGGTGAAACCCCGTCTCTACTAAAAATACAAAAACTAGCCGGGCGAGGTGGCGGGCGCCTGTAGTCCCAGCTACTCGGGAGGCTGAGGCAGGAGAATGGCGTAAACCCGGGAGGCGGAGCTTGCAGTGAGCTGAGATCCGGCCACTGCACTCCAGTCCGGGCGACAGAGCGAGACTCCGCCTAAAAAAAAAAAAAAAAAAAAAAAAAAAAGTCTCCTTATATTGCCTAGTCTGGTCTCTAACTCTTGGCTCAACTGATCCCCCTCTTGCCTAGGCCTCTTAAAGCACTGGGATAACAGGCATGAGCCACCGCACCCAGCCTGTATACTTCTTTTGATGGACCAATGTTCATTCATTAAAATATATGTATAAACACTGTCCTATAAGCCCTAGTAATAGCTAAGCCCTGGTTGATTTACCTATTTTCTTGGCAAGTAAAGCCTAGATGATCATAATTATAGATCTCTGGTGGATCTTAACAGTCTAGTGGTGGAGACAAGGAAGAGAGAAGTGGACAAATGTGTAAATATGTAATTACAAATTATGAGGAAAATAATTTTAAAGAAAGAACTGGACTCTATAATAGAGAATAGCAAGAGTGGAACCTACCTAGAAAGAATGACCATTAGGCTTATCTGAGGAACATGTAAGTAATGAACTAAAAATTTGGCTGGCGGGAGTCAGGGAGAGGGGAGATAGAGTGGGGATGGGACTGGGGCATGAGAAGTGTACATTTTTCAGGATGGGCTAGGCTTATGCTGTGGTCAAGCAGCCCACAGATCACAGAGGCTTGATACTTAAAAGTTTGTCTCTTGCTTAGACAAAGTCTGTTTTCCAGGGCAACTGTACTCTTGATGATAAAGGTCTATGAAACCCCATATGGCTGCTATATTCTCCATCAAAAGGGAAGGATGTGCAGTGCTTTCCTCTGCTGTTAACAGATCATCAACCTGTATGTGTTCATGGCCCCACCTAACTGCAAAGAGCTGGGATGCACAGGAGTGGAGAGCTATTGTTGAGCACTAGTCATGTGGATATGTGAACGGAGTCAGTGAGGAGGGAATGGGGTGGTGTGACAGCATTTCAGGCAGAGAGAGCAGCCTGGGTGAAGAAGTAGCCTGGGCTAAGGTCCAGCCTAGGCGAGGCAGGATTATGGTTAGCATACTGCAGTATTGTTGGGTAGTAAGAGATTATGACACTTCCTGTAGCTACATAACAGGGGCTTACTTGAAGGGTGACCCTATTTATTGTTTTAGTCACCAGAGTTCAGCAGAAAGTCATGTCTTTCATATAAAAAGGAGGTCAGGCACAGTGGCTCATGCCTGTAATCCCAGCACATTGGGAGGCCAAGGCAGGTGGATTACCTGAGGTCATGAGTTTGAGAGCAGCCTGGCCAACATGGTGAAACCCTGTTTCTACTAAAAATATAAAAATTAGCCAGACATGGTGGTGCATGCCTGTAATCCCAGCTACTCGGGAGGCTGAGGCAGGAGAATTGCTTGAACCCGGGAGGCGGAGGTTGCAGTGAGTCGAGATTGTGCCACTGCACCCCAGCCTGGGTGACAGAGCGAGACTCTGTCTCAAAAAAAAAGAATAAAAATAAAAAATAAAAGTAAAAATTAGAAGAAATGACTTCCATGTTTTATTAGTTTATTAACTATCTGCCTCCTAAAAGATAACTATTAATAATAATTTTATATACTATGTGTGATAAATATAACATATGCATTTTTTCACTTAATTCTAAGTAGTATCATTTTCCCCATTTTACAGATGATAAAACAGAGAAAAACAGACTAAGTGATTTACTTAAGGTCACACCTCTGGTAAGTGATAGCCAGGCAATCTGACTCAGGTGGTTTTTGGCCACTATACTACTCTCATACAGCTGAAAAATGTTTTCTTGGTGTTGGCCAGGAAGGACCCTGGTGACCAGGTGCGGACCCTGTAGAAAAGGAAGTGTTATTGCATCTTGCAGGGGCAGAACAGAGGACAGGGAAAAGGTATGCACATAGTGTGCTAATGAGGTTATATTTCCTTTTAGAGTTAGTGTTTATCCTAATAATCAGATTTGGGATGGTGAGAAGCCACTATTTTGTTAGCTTAACTGGAGAGTGTCCTTCCAGTGGTGTTATTGTTGTTCTTTCATACTAAGTGTTTCTGGACACTTCAGCCTGTTGCAGTTGGAGAACCAAAGGTACCCCTTCTCCAGTGCCCAAGTCATAGAGACGCCATGCAGGAAATGATGGTACTCAAAATCAAAGCATGAAAAACTAGAGTGAGGAAAAATTCAGCAGATATGAAGCTGAGGTGTTGGACGACTGCCTTTTCCTACCTACAACGTCTTCCCTCAAGGCTAATACTTAGGTGGACCTGCATTTATTGTAATAATGGAGGCTATTTCCAAAAAACTTTTGGGTAGCTGCCTGCAACCTTCTACAGTTCGGTGGCCAACAGTGACCTTGGGGCAGAACAGGCACAACTTTTGGTTTCCTGCACACCACTGTTCTTTCCTTGTAAAAGAAAAGGGATAGAAGTGCAAAGTGCTACACAGAAGTCCTGGGAAGAATCACTGGGTGTGCAGGATGTTCAGTAAATAATTTTCAGGGGATTATACCTGAGAGGCCATTGAGCTTCTGTTTGTCTTACTCAGAGTTACTACAGACTTTCACCCAATGAGGGCACTGACCTAAGAGCAAGCATAGGCCATGTCATCAGCCAGGGAGTACTGTAGTTGGTTTTCTAAAATTAGACCTATTTTTATAAGAGGTATTTCTAGGATCAGATTTTCTATCCTGATTGGGCATTATGTAATAGCAACAGGTTTCCCCAGTTACTGTTTACACTGTGAATCTAAAGCCTTTAATAATATTGTCCAGATACCTAGTTTTTCCATTTAGGAACAGCTATACATTGGAGTTTTCACATTAGTAATTTTGGTCTCCGAGGAGCATCCTCTCCAGGCATGCTCCGCAATGTCTCATACCTCTCAACTTTGCTTATTTAGTTTCTCCAGGGTAGGATGTTTTTTCCTCCCTTCTTCAATTGGTTAAATGTTCATTACCTTTAAGAATTCATTTTTTGCATTATCCCCTTTTAGAAGCCTTTTTTGAACTCCCAGGTTGAGCTTTGTGCCTCTCTTTCCATTTTCCATCATGCTCAATATCTTTATTTTGTTCTGTAGGCTCATTCAAGTAAAATTATCTACCCTGAAGTTTCTTTTGTGGGTTTTCCCCCTCATTAGATTCTAACGTCCTCATGGGTGGGGGTTGTCTTTACTCAGCATTTTCACCTGTAAATCTAGTAAAGTTCTTCATAAATGTCAGTCAAACCAAATTAAATGGGTAAAAGCTGGTTTTCAATAAGATGTAGTGAGAGTTCCATAAATCTATTGTAGCTTTGGAAGTGAGAATTGTTTCTACTAAACTATCACTGAAACAATGTTACCAAAATTAAACCCCATAATGCAACTGTCCCAGAAAAGGGATAGACTTAAGTCTTGTTGCTGATTTCCGATTCTAATTTGTTTTGAAACAGGTTGTTTTTTCAAGGTGTCTTAATTTGTCTAGCTGCAAAATAGCTGTGGACATTGTGTTCATTGAAATCTGTGGGGCTTGCTATTCTCACTGAGTCAGCATATTATGAATGCAATTTATTATTCCCAAAATGTAGTATATGCAGCTTAATCAGTGCAGAAGCAAAGACCAAGAGCCTTGGAGCAGTTGTACTGATTTGACATTTTCCTGGAATCAACAAAGAGGATATATCTCCGTGAGGCAAGCTGCTGGATTTCTCTCCCTCCCTGTATTTCAAGCTATAAACACAGTTTCCCCATTGACATTTATTAGTAATCCCAGCACTGTTGGGAGGCCGAGACGGGCGGATCACGAGGTCAGGAGATCGAGACCATCCTGGCTAACACAGTGAAACCCCGTCTCTACTAAAAATTCAAAAAAAAAAACTAGCCGGGCGAGGTGGCGGGCGCCTGTAGTCCCAGCTACTCGGGAGGCTGAGGCAGGAGAATTGCGTAAACCCGGGAGGCGGAGCTTGCAGTGAGCTGAGATCTGGCCACTGCACTCCAGTCCGGGCGACAGAGCGAGACTCCGCCTCAAAAAAAAAAAAAAAAAAAAAAAAAAAAAGTAACACAAAGCAGATTGCTGGGTTTGTACTCTGCAGACATTTTTATATCAGGCACATTGCATGCTCTTTGTAAATCAGGCATGATAGCATCCTTGCAGGTTAAGCTCTCAAACCCTGTTCTACCATTTTAATAATTTCACTGACTTAACCTTTATATGAATGAAGTATATAATTTCCTCAAACGATACTTTGCTCCTCTGTGTTTGCCAAAAGAATGCTTCAGTTTAGAAATTTGGTCTGTGATCTGTCAGATGAGGATACAAAAAGTTTAACTTAAACACAAACACTAGGTCACACAGGGACAGGATCCAGATGGTTTTGTATTTGATTACACCACCCTCCATCTCCCTGGCATCTATATCCTTTTCTATTTTCTGCCATCTGTCAATACACCTGAACGAAGAACGTAATCACATATGCTATCAATAGGTCAATTTGAATTTTTTTCTACCTTCTCTTTCACTGGGTGGTTAAAAAAGAGTATATTATAAAGCAGTATCTAGTTTTACATCATAATTTTTGTTTTTCCCAAAGCTAAGTAAGCCTTAAGATTAAGGCTGGGCCATTTGCTCATGTAATTCCAGTATTTGAGACAAAGAAATCAAATGTTATATTTGATCTAATTTAATGAGTTAGAATGAAGTACATTTTTCTTCCATTATTTGTTGTTAATATGAATTATAGATTTTGTTATTGTTAGTAATAAAATTGTAGATTTTAAAATTAATTGATTCTTTTTTTTTTTTTTTGAGAGTCTTGCTCTGTTGCCCAGGCTGGAGTGCAGTGGAGTGATCTCGGCTCACTGCAAGCTCCCGCTCCCGGGTTCAAGCGATTCTCCCGCCTCAGCCTCCCGAGTAGCTGGGACTACAGGCGCATGCCACCACGCCTGGTTAAGTTTTTGTATGTTTTTTAGTAGAGACGGGGTTTCACCATGTTAGACAGGATGGTCTCGATCTCCTGACTTCGTGATCCGCCTGCCTCGGCCTCCCAAAGTGCTGGGATGACAGGCGTGAGCCACTGTGCCCAGACAATTAATTGATTCTTAACATTGGAAATTTAGAATCAACCATAACAAGAAATTAACAATAGTATTTAAAGTGGTTTCAATGAAATACCTTGAAGTCAGAATCACCAGATTTACTCCTGGCTCCATTATGTACTAGTCATGTTGCCTCAGGCATGTTACTTACCTCATCTGTAAAGGAGGTAAAGGACTATGTAACTTGCAGGATTATTGTAGCATTAATGAGATAATTGGGTACAGCATTTAGCACAGTGCCAAATGAAACCCTGTGTCAACAAATACTGATTGTTTTCATTATTATTTGTGCTACTATTAAAATATCTTCGAATACTAAAGAAAGAGATAAAGTAATAAAATAGAGTTTTGAAAAACTACTACACTATCATGCATTTTGAAATGTGATTCTCAGGTGGGTTCATAAAAATACTTTTATTATAGAGAGATATCACTCCATGAATACAATTCTCATTCACAAGTCAGGCCACTTATCTTATGTATCCTAAGTAAAAGAGTGCATATTGCTTTCCTGTCATGGTTTTGACAAAGTGGGTCAAATTTATGTTATCAGCCTGGAATAAGGTTCAACAAGTTGCATCTGTAGACAAAAATCCAGGGCCCCCCCCCCACCAACACCCCCCCACCCCCCACCTGTTTTAGTGTAGCCTAAGAGCTAATAATCACGTGTATATTTTTAAATAGTGGAGAAATTTTTTCTATACCATTTTCTGATTCAGGAAAATTATATGAAATTTAAATTTCAGTGTCTATAGATAAAGTTAAATGGAACATAACCACACTCATTGATTTACATATTATCTATAGCAACTTTTAATCAGCAGAATTGAGTATTTATGAAAGAGACTGCATAACCTGCAAAGCCTATATCTGTTCCTTTACAGGAAAATCTTACAGAAAAAATGACTCCTGACTTAGAAAAATAAAAATATATTTCTGGATGAGGCTTTCAGAGTTCAGCACTCTTAATTTAAAGATCAGCATTTTAGTTTCCTAGGGCTGCCATAACAAAGTACCACAGACTGGGTGACTCAAAGCAACAGAAATTTATTGTTGCACGCCTCTGGAGGCTAGAAGTCTGAAATCCTAGAAGTCTAAAATTAAGGTGTCAGCAGGGCCATGCTCCCTCTGAAACCTGTGAGAAAGAATCCTTCCTTGTCTCTTCCTCATTTCTGGTGGTTTGCTTGTTCCCTGGTTTGCAGCTGTATAACTTCAGTCTCTGCCTTTGTTGTCCCATGGCATTCTCCCTGTGTGCCTCTGTCTTCAGGGGGGCATCTTCTTATAGGGACACTAGTCTTATTGGATAATGGACCTGTCTACTCCAGCAGGACCATCTTATTCATTATATCTGCAAGAACCCCTTTCCAGCTAAGGTCACATTCTGAGGTACTAGGGGTTAAGATTTCAACACGTCTTTCTTTGGTAGAGGGGAAGGGGACACAAATGAACCTGTTACAATCAGGAAACTGGAGCCCTGACCTGTGAAGGAACTTACCCAAAGTCACAAAGAGGGTTAGTGGAAGAACCAAGACACACCTGGGAAGCTGAATCTGTAGCTGATTGATGAATAATCTTTATACTACACTACATGAATCAAAGTGAATTAATCTCTTATATCTAGTGTATATGCAATACTTAATTTCATTGAGTCCTTTTTAGAACATATCTATTTAAGCATTAATAATGAAGCACACTATTTAAAGTTGAGGACTATAATTGGCTAAAATCCCCAGTACTGTAATTTTTATTTATTTTCTAGCAGAGAAGAATAATTGTGATAAGGTGTATTTGTTCTATTTCAATTGTCAGCTAACAATTCTAAAAAACAGAAATGAATGTGTTCATAATCTACATTATGTGGCAACAGTAATATTCTACTAAATTGTCAAAATTTACACTCTTATTCAGAAGTGACAGCCATACAAAACAATACTAAAGAGGAAAACCCAGCAATATAAATAGTAATTTAAGCACTTAAAAATAATATGATATACACCTACTATGTATGCACAAAAATTAAAATAAAATGTCTGCTAACTCTACAATTTCATTTCTTTTCTCAATGGCTATCACTTTTATCCGCTATAGGAATTCAACTTTCAAGTTGTTTCTTTCTCAAAGTTGCTCTAAAAGTGGTATTCGTGGGTGGGTTTCCACCTCCACAGGTCTGTCACCAGTTGTATACAAGGAGCTAATAGAAATTTTCAGTCTTAAAATACGATTGTGAAAAAGGATCCCTTTAAAACTAAAAGTGATAGAGGCATGGCAGATAAAGAACGATATTGGTGTTACACAAACAGGAAGAGGAGATGGGAAACTTTAACCAGGCCATATTTACCTGCAAATACCAAACTATATTCTTTACAGTATTTTTCAAGTGGTATTAGGTGTGTATATTTTGGGGAAGCTCAGGAAGTTGGGACTAAAGAAAGCCACCCATGTGATTTAGCAGTGTGGTTCTCTTCAGCTGAATCCAGGCTTTTTGGTTTAACGTTTTGGAAGATTCTTCTGCTTCCGTCTGCCAGGACTAAGGCAATTGAGTATGTGGCTCAGTAACCCTAGAGAAAAAACACCCCTGAATGAACCTCCAGCTGTGACATTCATATATCCAAAAGCTAAAATAATCCCAAGATTCAAGGATTATGCTTTGAAGGAAAAAGCTGACAATAGCTTTGTTACTGCACAGAAACTTTCAAGTTTACTGTGGCCAATAGGTAATTAATTGTCATAACCTATGCCTTTGAAGTAAATGGAAGGAAGGAAAAATTACCCCATTTGACTGATAGAAAAACTGAGACAAGGGCAACTAACTTGCTTGTGGTTACCCAGGGAATAGTTGGCTGAGACTCCAGGATTCTTGACTCCAAATTCATTGCCGTAACCACCAGACTGAAACCGGCCGCCAAAGGCTGTAATTTGGTCTTGAGGCTGTGGCTATAGTTTAGAACCACAATAGTGAGGGAAACACACTTTAAGGAGGACCTTGAAAATCTCTCAAGAGAATTATGCCTCTTTATCTATGTTTATGCAACGATTGGAATAAATGAGAGTTCCGTCCCAACCACATTTGTGGCTTTGGGTTAGGCTGGAATCCCTCTGAGGAAACTGGGAAGGTTTGTCTCATCTGTCAGCCCAAACTTTAAAACCAATGGTGTTGAATTTTTGATACACAAATCAATAGGTTAACATCATGCTTTTACTTGGCAGAAGTAATATCATGGATTGCCATGGATATAGCAAGTTGGCCCAAAGAAGAGAGGACTGGAGACTTGGAAGCTAGGGGAGCATATTTTTTGGGGCCACATGGGTGATCTGGAACAGCCCTGAGGTGGGTGCTCTGCAGGGATCTGAACAAACATAGGCCTTGCATCAAGAACATCTTCTGTATCTCTAGGACACAGGCAGGAGGAGCATGGTAAGAGAGAGTGGTAGAAGTAGGGTCTGACTGTGGGTACCAGGTTGAAGTCCTAGAGGGCAAGCCTTAGGTATCACAGAGATTGAGCTGTACATCTTTATGGTTGAGGCAGAAAAAAAATAGGGTTCAATGGCAGCATTCAAGCAATTCTTGGAAAGGTAAAGCAACAATCTTACTCCATTGAAAAAGGGTACCAAGTAATAATCATTATATTTATTATAATATCATACTATAGCTACACTTTATTAAGTACCTGCTATGAGCTGGATGTTATACCATTTCTTTATATAGATCTCATTTACTCCTTACTACAGTCCAACAATGTAGGTTTTAATGTCCACATTTTGTAGATGTGGAAATTGAGACTCAGAGAGGTTAGCTGACTTACCCAAAGTCACAGTGATATATCAAATGCAGACAGGATTTGAACCCAGGACTCTAGTTCTGTTGTCCATGCTTTATGCCCATCCTTCCTGGACTAGGGGAGACCACAGAGCCTCAGTTTATAGGCATAAGACAAGAACCCAGTTTCCAGATCTAGGGTACAAGGATGATACATACACTGGGAAAACTTTTAAGATTTCTTTCAAGACCAAGAGTCCTAGAGATTCGGCCTTGGCTGTGTCTGTAAGTAAGAATGTAATGGCTCTAGAGTGGGAAATTAAAGTTGCTAAGCAGGTCCTTATCCACATTTAATTTCACCCTTCCTCACAATGACAGCTTTTTCTCACTTGCTAGTGGTTAAGTACATGGACTTTGAAGTCATGTGAACTTGGTTGGAAATGCTGTTTCATACCCTTACTAGCTGTGTGGTCATAGGTAAGCTACTTAACCTCTCTGACCCCTAGCTTTCTCATCTGCAGGGCTGATGTCTCACAGGATTGTTGTGAAGAGTCAGTGAGGACCTCTGTGTTGACATGTTTATCCTAGGGACAGGTTGTCAGCTCAACATTAGTTGTACATTGGAATCACTTGGAGACTTTAAAAACCCTTGCTGCCAGGCACATTCCAGGTCAATTTATTCAGAATTCCTAGGCATGGGACCCAGACCTCAGTATTTGTATAAAGCTCCCTTTGTCATTTAATGTACAGTCAAGACTGGAGACCAACACATAAGTGCTGAATAATATTTTTCTCTTGTTTAGGTGAAAGGTAATTTTCTTCCTCAGTTCAGCAAAGAACTGGTGAAATTCCTGAGTAAAAATAACTGTCGCCAAGTCTTAACCATAAAAAGAGTATTTTTCTATTTATAAATAGAGAACTAACTTTTCATGTTTACTCTCTCAGAAGTTTAGAGTTGCTACATTTCCTTTGCTTTTTAAGTTTTCAAGTTAGCTGTTGATTTCAACAGTGAACAAGAATGAGAGACCAAGGCCATATTTTTAGGTGGGGAATATACCTTCAAAATAGATCATCTTCTATCTCTTCCCTCCCCTGAAATCCCACTAACATGTAGGCATTTTCCCCCGTGGTGAACTCCTGTGTTGCAGAGGGGTCTGTGACTGAGTGGTGTCGGATACTACCTCTGGGATTTGGCAAGTCAGAAGGATGTCCAACCAGAGAGCTGGGTCAGGGGCTGGCTGGGAGTGAGAGGCTAGGATAGAGCTGCCTTTCTGGGGTAGAGGGTTGTGGGGAAAGTCAGTGCGAAGATGAGAAGCCAGTGCCTATGGGAGCCCTGAGAATTCAGAACTGAGATCCCAGATGCCAGTGCTGAGCCCACTGAACATGTGTGGGATTGTGAATCTGGAAGAACTAAAGGGGAAGTGGGTTGAGTCCAGAGCAGCTTGGAAACAAGTAGAGGATGCAGAATGATTGTTTCAGAGACTGCTGTGTATCTACCACTTGACTTTGTGGGTGTCAACATTTTATTTTTTGTATCTGTGGTTTATTCATTATTTCACTGTTGTATGGTTTTTCACTTTGTAGACATGCCAGAATTTATTCAACCATCCTACCATTAATGAACACTTGGTTTGTTTCCAGTTTCTATTGTCTATGCACTATGTGGCTATGAACATTCCAAACCATGTGTCCTGGTGTGTGTGTAAGTGTCTTTACAATGATGTGGTAGGCCAAATAATATCCTGCTAAAAACATTCAAGTCCTAACCCTCTGAGTCTGTGAACATATTGTTTCACATGGCCAAAAATGAATGTGCAGATGTGATTAAAGTTAAGGACTTTAAGAAAAGAATGTTATCCTGGATTACCCAGGTGGGCCCAAACTAATCACCCAAGTACTTAAAAGCAGAAGATGGAGGCAAAAAAATTGGTCAGAGAGATGCAACTCGAGAACTTCTCAAGCTGTCCTTGCTGTCTTTGAAGATGGAGCAGGGTAGCCAAAAGCAGAAGAACCTGGAGGCCTCTGAAATCAAGAACAGCCCTCGTATTACAGTGAACAAACAGGGAACTCAGTCCTACAACTTCAAAGAACGGAATTGTGCCAACAATGCAAAAGAACAGAGAACAGATTCTCTCCTAGAGCCTCCAGGAAGGAATGCGGTCTGCTAACACCTTCCTGTTGTTCCAGGGAGACCCATACAGACATCTGGCCTACAGAATTGTAAGATAATAAATATGTGTTGTTTCAAGCCACCAGGTTTGTGGTAATTTGTTATGGCAGCAATAGAAAGCAAACAGATATATAACTAAGAGTGGAATTACTGGGTTGTGAATTCTTGTTTTCAGCTTCATGAGCTAATGACACACTGATTTCCAAAGGCAATTAGTGCTCCCACAAGCATTCAATGGAGTGTTTCTTTTATTCCATAGCTTCACAAACACTTGGTATATTTAACTCTAATGTTTTTGCCAATCTTGTGGGTATGAACTGGTTTTAATTTTTATCTTCCTTGTTACTGATGAGACTTTTCATATACTTTTGGACTACTTATTTTATTTTATGTGAAATGCCTGCTTTGTCTTTTGCCTGTTTTTAATTCTATATTTGTTTGACTTTTATATTTTTTTTCTTAAAATTCTTTATAGTGTTTATAGTGTTCAAGTCTTCTGTGTTACTTCTTCAAGTCTGTGGTTGTCTTTTCACTTCCTTTCTGGTGTGTGTGGTAACCATGGGAGTGCACTGTTCAGAGAGAACCTACTGTAAGGAAAGTAATTAGTTGATATCCTTCATTAGCCACACCTTTGGGTCACATGCTACTGGTCAAACCTGAGCATGGTGGAGGTACTGAAGCCTGCCCGGGGCTTTCTCAGTGTGGCACTGCAGGCTGAGGCTCTTCCTTTTTTTTTTTCTTGAGACAGAATCGCACTCTGTTGCCAGGCTGGAGTGTAATGACATGATCTCAGCTCACTGCAACCTCCGCGTCCCGGGTTCAAGAGATTCTCCTGCCTCAGCCTCCTGAGTAGCTGGGATTACAGGCACGTGCCACCACACCCAGCTAATTTTTGTATTTTTAGTAGAGACAGGGTTTTGCCATGTTGGCCAGGCTGGTCTCGAACTCTTGACCTCGTGATCTGCCTGCCTCGGCCTCCCAAAGTGCTGAGATTACAGGCGTGAGCCACCGCGCCCGGCCAGTTCTTCCTATCCAATCCTTCTTCTCGCCCCTCTCTTTTCCTAGGTGTGAGGCCTGCATCATAGTCTCAGACTCTCCCGGACACTGCTGCTCCTTCTTGCCTTTATTCTTCACATGTGCTTTCCCCAGCAAATCTCTTGCACCTCTAATTCCATTTTGGCATCTACCTCCTGGGGAACCCAGACTAGCACAGTGTTTCTTGATAAATGTAATTCTGCTCTTCCTCCTATCTTACCTCCTCTTTCTCTCTTTATTCTTCTTATGGAAATTTTAAAACATATACAAAAGTAAACAGAGTTGTAAAATAACTTCCACATACTCATTGCCCAGTTTCAATAGTTATCAACATGTTTTCCAATCTCATGTCATGTATTTCCCTCCACTTTTTTTTTTTTTTTTTTTTTCTGCTGGAATATCTTAAAGCAAGTTCTGCGTCATATTATTGCACTAGGACATACTTCACTATGTAGCTCTAATAGAGTCTTTCTTAAAAACAAAACAAAATCACATAATACCATTATTTTATCTAATAAATTTAATGATTCCTTAATATCATATAATACTCAATGTGTGTTCAAATTTTTGTGGTCGAACAGAAATGTTTTATTTTAATGTAGCTGGAAAATCATCTTTTTCTTTTATGGTTTACACTTTCTACATCTTGTTCAGGAACATGTGTTCAACAACATATTCTCCTATATTGCCTTCTAATTTTTTTAGTCTTTTGCTTTTGCACAGTTAAGCCTTGAATCATATTGTGTTAGTTTTTGTGTATGATATGAAGTAGGGTTCAGTCTTTGTCCATATGCCCAATTTCACCAGTTGTCCAAACACTATTTATTGAATAGTCAGTTTTTTTAAAAAAATTATTTTTATTTTACTTTAAGTTCTGTGATACATGAGGTGCAGAACGTGCAGATTTGTTACATAGGTATACATGTACCACGGTGGTTTGCTGCACCCATCAACCCATCATCTAGGTTTTAAGCCCTGCATGCATTAGGTATTTCTCCTAATGCTGTGCCTTCCCTTGCCTTCCACCCCCTGACAGGCCTCCGTGTGTGATGTTCCCCTCCCTGTGTCCATGTGTTCTCATTTTTCAGCTCCCACTTATGAGTGAGAGCATGCAGTGTTTGGTTTTCTGTTCCTGTGTTAGTTTGCTAATAATGATGGCGTCCAGCTTTATCCATGTCCCTACAAAGGACATGAATTCAATTTTTATGGCTACATAGTATTCCGTGGTGTATATGTGCCACATTTACTTTATCCAGTCTGTCACTGATGGTCATTTGGGTTGGTTCCAAGTCTTTGCTATTGCACATAGTGCTGCAATGAACATGTGTATGTATGTGTGTTTATAGTAGAATGATTTATAATCCTTTGGGTATATACCCAGTAATGGGATTGCTGGGTCAAATGGCATTTCTGATTCTAGATCCTTGAGGAATTGCCACAGTGTCTTCCACAATGGTTGAAATAATTTACACTCCCAGCAACAGTGTAAAAGCATTCTGATTGCTCCACAGCCTCGCCAGCATCTGTTGTTTGCTGATTTTTTTTTTTTTTTTTTTTTTTTTTTTTTTTTTTTTTTTTTTTTTTTGAGATGGAGTTTTGCTCTTATTGCCTAGGCTAAAGTTCAATGGCATGATCTTGGCTCACCGCGACCTCCACCTCCTGGGTTCAAGCCATTCTCCTGCCTCAGCCTCCCAAGTAGCTGGGATTACAGGCATGCCCCACCATGCCCAGCTAATTTTTGTATTTTTAGTAGAGATGGGGTTTCTCCATGTTGGTCAGGGTAGTCTTGAACTCCTGACCTCAGGTGATCCACCTGCCTTGGCCTCCCAAAGTGCTGGGATTACAGGCATGCCGCACTGAGCCCAGCCCCCTGACTTTTTGATAATCGCCATTGAATAGTCGGTTCTATTCCCAAGATATACAATGCCACTTTTGCCATATAAAAGTCAATTATATGCTTGACTTTCTCTCTTCTCTATTTTATTCCTTTCATCTAATTTATTTCTAGTCAGTACCACACTACCCTAGTCAATACAGTGTACAACAAGTCCTTACATCTGGTAGGGCAAGTCTTACCTTACTCTTTCTCTCAATTATTATCTTATTGTTATTGAATATTTGTTGTCTTATATAAAATTTAAAATCAATTTGTGGAATTCCTGGAAGCAATTTGTTAATATTTTGATTGAAATTGCACTGAATTTAAGAACAGCTTGGGAAAGCATTGATATCTGAATGATTTGGAGTCTTTCCAATCCTAAATATGATATAGCCATCTATTAGGTGCAAATGTCTTTTAATAAGCCTTTATGGATTTCCTGGAGATCTTGCATGTGTTTTGAGAAGTAGCAGAGAATAGTGATGAGGAGTACAGAATCTGGCAGCAGACTACCTGGGTGTGAATCCTGCTATTTACTGGGTGTGTAAAGTTATGTAACCTCTCTGTGCCTCAATTTCTTCATCTTTAAAATGGAGATAAATATACTCACTTTAAAGGGCTATTGTCAATAGTAAATAGTAAATTAATATATATGAAATATTTTGAAAGAGGTCTGAGAAATAGTTAAGAATCATGTAAATTTTTATGGCTAGTGTTATTTATTCCTAGCTTCCTTTGACTTGTTCTATTTCAAATAAGATAAGATATTTTGTAATTACATTTTTCTATTTCTGATACATACATGTAACTAATTTTTATATATTGGCTTTAAACTTAATTCTGTTGTGGTCAGATTCCATTTGTTTGAAATTTCTTGAGAATTGCTCCGTTTGGTCAATTTTCATAAATATTCCATGAATTCTATTAAATAATGTATATTCTTCAGGTATTGATTATGGATTTCCTTAGATGTTCATTAAATTGAGCTTGTGGTTTGTGTTCAAGTCTTCTGTGGCACTGTATTTAAAGTGTGTGGGTTTCACTAGATCATTGGATGAAACTGAGGTAGTAATATCGAAATCTCTAGACAATTTTAAAATTTCTAAATGCACATTGGAAATTATATATACAATAACAATGTGTTTTCTCAGTTTAAAAAAGCATAAGGGGTTTTTGCTTTTTACTGGGATTGGATTAAGTTATTATGTTCAGAGTGGTACTTATACATATTTTTATTTTTAAAATGAAATTGTTAGACAATAAAATGCCACTATATTTGTACTAATTTTTAAAAAATCTCTTTGTCCTATCAAGAATTGAGAGAAATGTGTTGAAATCTCTCACTATGAGAAAGGATTTGTCCATTTATCTCTGTAGTTCTATCAACTTTTGATTTATATCATTTGAAGCTATTTTATTAGTTATATGCAATTTTAGAATTGTTGGATCTTCCTGGGGAGTTGAAATCTTTGTCATTATGTTGGGACACACTTGAGCCACAAGAATGGATTTTGTCTCAAAGTCTATCTCATCTGCTGTTATTATAGCCATCTCAGCTCTATTTTTATTAGTATTTGCATGGTTAGTTTTTTTCTGTCCTTTTATTCTCAACTATCTCATGTTCTTAGATGTGTTTTAGGGGAACTGCTTATAATCAACAGTAGGTTTTACTTTTCATCCAGTCTGAAACTCTTATTTTTTAACTGGCAAGTTTAATATAATCTCAGTTACTGTGATTACCGATATATTTGTGCTTTTTTCCCCCCCATCTTTCTTTCTTTTATTTGATTCACATTTTCTCTGATTCTTCTGTGTATCGTCTTGCCTTTTGGGGGACTTGATGGGATATTTTGTTTATTTGTTCACTCCATTTTTCCCTCTATTAGTTTGTAAGTTATTCATTTTATTTCTGTTTTAGTGTCACCCTTGAAATTTTGCAAGTAGGCTTAACAAAATTAGTAAGCAATACCAATAGTCTTTCACTGTGAAAATACACAGACCCTTAACATGCTTTAATTCTAATCACTCTTTCTTCCATCTTGAGTATTTTGCCTTTTTCTAAGACATCAGGTTTGAGATTATCACTATTTTATACAAATAATGTTGTTTAGATTTACCCTCAGTTTAAACATTTATTTGCTCACTTTTCTTCTTGTGTCTCTCAGATTGTCCTTCTGAAATAAGTTTCTCCATTTCCTCTGGAAGTGCATTTAGTAAGGATCTTCTGGTTGTGATCTCAACTTTTGTTTGCCAAAAATGTCTTTATATTGCCTTTGTTCTTGAAAGACAGTTGTGCTGAGAGTATAAGTTGGCAGTGATTTTCTGTCAGCAGTTTGACAATATTATTTCACTGTTTTCTAGCTTTCCTTATTGCTATAAAGAGCCTACCTGTGATTTGTGGACCATTTTCTTTCCTGTTGCTTTTAAAATTTTCCCTTTGTCTTTGGTGTTCTACAGTTTCACTAAAACCTATCCAGGTGTGGATTTCTTTTTTGTTTTGCTTTTTATTTTAATGTGCTTCCTGTGTTTGTGAGTTCATATTTTCTCAATTCTGGAAAATTCTGAACCTTGATTTTGCATGCTGGCTTTCCCATACTTCTGAGGTTTGCTGCAGTACACTTCTGCAGGTATGGACATCTGCCAAGTTTTCTGAGACATCCACAATAATGCAACTAACCACAACTGCAGGGTCTCTACTAGATCATATAGTACCTTTGTGCATTAGCAAAAAGGTGCCCCCTTCAGGGATGGGAACATGTGGTTCAGTGGGCAGAAAGCATGGCTTAGAGAGCAGGGATCAGTGTTGGGTTTTATTTTCCTGTTGTGCCACTAACTGGATTCCTTTTTGGTGGGCACAGTTGCACAGCAATTTGCACCACCTCTGAAATGATAAAACCCGTGGTGGCTGTGGGACACTCAGCGTTGTGTTAAGATCAGAGGCATAGGGAGGTAGCCCCAAAGATTGCAGAAGTCTTCACATTGTGCATTAGGGAAAGTCCTCTTGATTACAGGCTGGTCTCTTCAACAATAGTTGTGCACAGACACTCTATCCATTATTGGGGCACCTTCCGACCCTGAGACAGGTTATGAATACTGTCTACTAGGAATTACATGGCTCCTATGCATGGATTTAACATTTGTTCCCTTCTACTTGCACTCTTTCTCAGAGAAGCTTATAGAAAAACAAAGTAATTGGTCATTTTGAAAAACACCCGTGTGACTTCAAAAATTCAGATCAGTAAAGAAATTAAAAGACCATATACCAGAGAAGTTCAGCCTTTTTTCATGATATAAAATGCATTTTCCAAGCATTTCTGATCTTTCAAGTGAGTGCACAGATCAAACCCAGAAAAAAGAGAAGCATTGAGATTTAGTTTTAACTGAGCACTCACACTGTGCTCAGGATGGGCTGGCACTAAGCACTACACTTCAAAGGTACAAGAGGAATATTAGTAAAACACTACCCTGGCAGCCTCTGGGCCCTGCAGCCAGGAGAGTTGCAGGCCACTGAATCATGCATCCCATCCTCTAATTTCACTTGGGATTCATCGGCCTAAATAACCTAATTGAGTGTCATAATTGATTTGGGAGACTCATTTCCTTCCCTGGAAATCATTAAAGGTGGCTGCGGCATGCTTAAAACAGCACTTTCTCTAATGGAATCCCCCGGACTTATTCATGAGGAAGAAAGGCCCTGTCAGCAGGTGGCTTCTCAGTCCTGCTGGTTCATGGCCTGCCCAGACCTGCCCTCTGCACAAAGGTTGCCAGTGGCTCCTGGGGCCTCCCCACCAGGCGCCTTTCAGAGTACACAAAAAGGGCATATGGGCATTCCTAATGGAGGCAGCCACCCTGGGCAAAGGGCTGGCCACTGGCGTTGTCGTGGTCATCACCCCAATTAGCAAGACACACTCCATGCCACTAAAGAATTTTTAGCAGGAAATTCTTTTGTGAGTGACTCAACTTCCCTGCATGAAATACCTAGATATTGTGACTTCTTTTTCGAAGCCAATGTTAAATTCCTAATTAAACTCTTACCTTTGAGGTTTTCCAACTGAGAAAATCCACTAGAGGTGGCCCTAAGGAATTTGCAATTCCTTCTGTTGGCTTTCACCAGTGAGAGGTGAAACTGGGAATAGCCACTCTGCTGAGAACACCTTTGGAGTCAGAGGAGGTGATTCTCTTTTCCCTTGATTTTAATCCCTCTTTTACTTATGATGGAAATGGCCTGAACCCAAATCTGAAAGAGTGATATCAAGACTGGATAAAGACGCTAAAGTTTAGGGTTACAAATGGAAAGCTGTCTGAGGTTTAATTTTGTGAAGTTCATTGATCCTGAAAGCACTTTATCCTTAAACATGCATCTGTGTCTACAACAGAAGCTGCCGCTTGAAATACACCTCCTACAAGTGTAAGCCACCCTTAATTTAGAATCATCTCCATAATCCTGAGTTAGTCTCAAGTCTACAGATAACATCTCAAAAATCGTCTAACAAAAAACTGTCATTGATGAGGTAGGAGATTGCTTTGCCTATTCCTTGGCTTCATTGTTCTCACTGTTTCAAAGTGTCTAACTTAAATTTCCTTACTGCCATTTAAATGGTTTTGTCTCTGTGGAAATGAATAATAGATGCTGCATATTTTAAAGGGCTTAAGACAATATTGCTTAGGGTACATAATCCCAATTTTATACTATAGACTGCATATTTTAACAGTCACAGCCACAGATAGATGTATAAATTGACCCAACTTAGAAATAAGCCCAACTTATTTTATATACATTGTGTGTGTGTGTGTGTGTGTGTGTGTATTTAACATTATGTTTTTTAACATGCACTCTTCAACTGGGCTATATCAACCCCAACAGTTGGAGAATGTAAATGCTAAAACTGCTAGCCTGTAGCATTCTTCATTCTCATATGCAGACATTTTAGGATTCAGAGATTATTTTTATCACTTCATCTTTTATCACTAAATAAATAAATGTAGATAATTTTGCTGTACCAAGACAGTTTTCCAAACACTGATTTTGAATTTAGATGGAAGAAGCCTGATATATATATATATATTTTTTACTAGGTCCTAAACTGACTCTGGGGACTAAAGAAAAAAAGTATAACTTATCATGGAAGTTGCTTAAGTGCAAAATTAATTAGGTCAGGGGAGGACTGGATATGAGGATTAAATTGTCATGCTTGGATCTGGACCGTCAAGTGACAAATCAGGTGGGCTGCCAAGGAGGCTGGGGTGGGGTGGGAGTTAATTTCTTCTAAATATCAGAGACTGCAAGAGGAAAGCCAGCTGGGGCAGTGATGTTCAGGCAAGGAAGTAAGCTCAAGGAGACAAACTAAGCAGTGAGAAGAGAATGCTCAGGCAGTAGTCATGAGGACCCCAACTAAGAATTTGGAGACTTGTGGGTTTGGCCAACCAAAAGCCAGAAACGGACACCAGAGAGATCAGGCAACATCTTGTGTGTGCAGCAGATGCTGTCACCAACAGAAAAAAAAAATGGAATTTAATTCTGAGCTCAGAATTTGAGTAGAGGGAGTCTTTACATTCTTCCTGCCCAGGGCAAGAGCCTGTTTCTGAGGTGAGACTGAAATGAGCCTATGGATGCATGGAGGCTCGAGATGGGAGCAAAAAGACATGCTTCCCATTCCTTACTGCATGATTCTATTAGATGCTGTGAAGAATCTGTTGTGGGAATCTGACCCAAAGTTTCTGTCCTCAAGGTTAATGGCTTCTTCCTACATAGCCAGTACCGTTTTCACTTTTCACTATTATAATAAAAGTTGTATCTCTAGTCCTTTATTTTACAATCACTAATTATCAAAATATTCTAGTTTATAAGTTAGCTTTATATTCATTATGGAAATGACAAAATGGAAAAGAAGTAATTTGAAAAATCAAATCAGGACCCTCAACACCTGCTGTAATGAAAGGGGCATGGGGACACTTTTGGGAGCAATGGGTTTGTTCATTATTATGACAGTGGTGTTAGTTCACAGGTGTAGATAGATGTCGGAACTTTTTAGACTGTACAATTTAAGTATTTGCAACTGACGCAGGGTGCAGTGGCTCACGCCTGTAATGCCAGCACTTTGGGAGGCTGAGGCAGGCAGATCACGAGGTCAAGAGATCGAGACCTGGCCAACATGGTGAATACCTGTCTACTAAAAATACAAAAAAAAAAAAAAAAAGAAAAGTATTTGCAATTGATTTTATGTCAAACATAATTTAGCAGAGCTGTTCAAAAAAATGAAATAACTGATGGTTCCAACAGCTGATGAATGTAAGTGGAAATAAGCTGCAAAGTTTGCACAACCCCACAACAATGGCAATGGAAGTCTATGGTACTTGATGCCTTTCTATTTTCTCTGTCAAGACTCCTCTAACTTCTGCTTCCTTCACTACGTGGCCCAGACGCTGAGATGAAACATTTTAAACATTTTAGTCGCTGGTACCCTTAATATCTGGTACCTCTGCTCTCACTGAGGTGGAAACTTGAATAAGAGGTAAGGGTTGACTTGTACAAAACGAATCCCCTGCTGGCTGCCCTCCCTGAAAAGAAGTTGGCTTCCTGCAAATCTTCATGGAAACAGACTAGGCTCTAAGTGCTTAAAGCAATCAATCATTTCTGGTCAACTACTGGCCTGGAGCCTGGGCTCTCCCTATCCTGCCAGGGGAGGGGACGATGCTTCACAATCATGAACACTACTGTGGTGAATGCTGCAGAGAGCTTGCAACATCATACACCTGTAACTGCCAATCGTGGACCTCAAATCCAGATCACACCAGGGAAGAAGTTGCTGACTCTCAGTCAAGAGCCTTGAGTTGGCAGGAAAGCTTTGCATCGAGGTTCCATCACACTACAGATCTCAATTTACAATTGACTTATGTCCCTAAAAATATGTAATAAGCTGAAAATACCTCAAATAAAAAAATGCATTTAATATACCTTACCTACCGAACATCAAAGCTTAGCCTACCGTACCTAAAATGTGCACAGAACTGTTACGTTAGCCTACAGATGGACAAAAATTATCTGGCAACTCACCGGTAGAGTAGCATTTGCTCACCCTCATGATGGCACGGCTGACGGGCGCTGTGGCTCACTGCTGCTGCCCAGCATTGTAAAAGAGTACTTGCTAGCTCTAGAAAATATCAAAATTCAAAATTCAAAGTATGGTTTCTATGAATGCATACAGCTTTCACACCATCATAAAGCTGGAAAACTCTAAGCTGAACCATCATAAGTTGGAGATTATCTGTATATGACGTTTATATCCTGGTCCTTGATTATACTAGAAGAGGGATAACACTTTCTATTGGAGTAGCTTCACAACTCCACAGCCCAAAGTTCAGCTCTTTCTACTTGAATCTGAAACTTGGCCTGGACAGGACTCTCACGCTGTAGAATCAAGTGAAAGGTAGAGACCTATGTCTTCTGTCTCCATGAATTTTCCCTAGTGAACTCTAGTATGAGTACTTCTTGCCCAAATGTCATTGTTTGCACAACATTGAATAACTGTGAATGTGGGCTCCATTACAAATATAGGCCTTCCTTGCTTAACTGTGCTCTCATCATTGCTCTGCAAACCATTTAAACATACTCTTCTCTGGTCAGCTCCTAGCTGGATGTGAATATTTACAACTCTCTGTAAGTCTCCCCCTCAATCATATTCCCTCATTTGGGGCAGATAGCCTAGCTTCCAATTTGATAAAGAAATAGACACTCTTAATTATAATTCCCTGGCCCCCAACAGACAAACATTTCTCTGCTGTTTGCCACTCCTTCATTTTATCCTCATTCAAAAGAAAAAGAGGGGACTGTGTTGTTTAATGGTTAGGTGGAGGATGGCCTGCATTCCTGCCTTGTTCCAATGCTTGCTAGCAAGCTGACTTCAAGAAAATAAGGTAACTCATCTCAGTTTCCTCATCTGTAATGCAAATGTAATAATGCAAAGGTAATAATTTCACAAGTTATTGGGAGGAATAAATGAGAAAATGAATGCTTAGCATAGTACATGGCATTATTGGACTTAATGGACTTAATCTGTACAGGTTGCTATCAACTATCATGACTCTTCTCTAAAGTAAGTCCATTTGCCCTCCTGATGCCATTGCCGTTCCCTTTGCTGGGTCTTGGCTACAACAATTACTTCCATCCCACCTGTCTTACCACCCTTAGCTGAAATCACCTTAATTGCCTCCTGCCTGGAAAAATAAATAATGTTTATTTGTTTATGTGTCTGTTTCCCTGTTAGAGTCTGAACTCAAGAGCTAGGCAATTATCTCTGTAGATCCCAGTAAGTAGGTGAGCAATTTGTTAAATGAGTCAGATCTAGAAAAGAGTAAGATTTCCTCCATTTTTTTTTCTATTAGGAATCTACCTCCATTTTTAAAAAAGCTGAATCTCATATCTGCCTTTGTTTGTTTTGTTCTGTGTTTTGACAGGCAGTGTACCACAGTTGTCTGCACATGGCTCCTGGAGCCAGTGAGGCCTGCGTGGGAATCATGGCTTTACCATTTACTATTGTGTGACTTTGGTCAAATGACTATTTAAATCTCTGGTGTCTACATTTTGCACATATGTAAAATGGAGATCATAGTACCTGCCAGCATAGAACTGTTGCATTAGGTCATGCATAAAAGGCATGTAGCTTAGTGCTTGGCACATTAACCATGTCCATCATTATTGTTATCAGAATTGAGAAATCTCCAAAACCATGGTGCTGTAGCTACTAGAAAATCCAACAGATTGTGCTAGTGTGTCAACATTAATGGTTCTGTCAAAAATACGAAGAGTGGAAACAGAAAGAAAAGGGGGATCGTTTTTATTCTGTTCACAGACTCTTCAATGCATGCTTGAGTGATTATCTGTATGAGTGTGTGTTTTAAGTTTAATTCACACAATTAGCTTTTCATTTCACATTCAAATAATTTGAGTACAAATTGGGAAAAACTATATTTCATTCTTTGGGAAACATAACTGAAGATGAAAAAGAAAGGTTTTCTAAAGTAGCTTAAATTTCTTTGGTGTTTTAAATAGTATTATACATAAAATCTATTATGCCTTCAAAGTTTTAAAAAATAATATTTGGTGACCATAAAATTAAAATAATCCAAATAATGGATTGGATCATTTATGTAGCATATATCTTGATACTAGATAAATAAATTTTCTCTATTCTTTTTGTGTTGGTGATTATTTTTCTATGATTTCCCTCAATTTTTTAGAAAGAAGAGAAGATACTTTATCATATCCTAAATATGTCCGAACTAGCTTACCAAAATAAATACAATATATATAGAATTCAAATAATTTGCATCCTTAATGTAGAATTAGCTAATAAAAATAAATGGGAAAAACACATTCTCATTTGACAAATGGGCAACAGACAGGAACAGGCAATATACAACAGAAGAAATACAAATGGCCAGTAAACACAAATAAAGCAATAAAATAAAGCAATAAATATTATTTCAATATAAATAGTTCACTTGACTTGGGTGTGCATTTAATTTTATTAAATTCTTCATGATTATGCAAATAAAAACCACAATGAGATACCATCTCACACCAGTTAGAATGGCAATCATTAAAAAGTCAGGAAACAACAGGTGCTGGAGAGGATGTGGAGAAATAGGAACACTTTTACACTGTTGGTGGCATTGTAAACTGGTTCAAACATTGTGGAAAACAGTATGGCGATTCCTCAAGGATCTAGAAGTAGAAATACCTTATGACACAGCCATCCCATTAGTGGGTATATACCCAAAGGATTATAAATCATGCTGCTATAAAGACACATGCACACGTATGTTTATTGCGGCACTATTCACAATAGCAAAGACTTGGAATCAACCCAAATGTCCATCAGTGACAGACTGGATTAAGGAAATGTAGCACATATACACCATGGAATACTATGCAGCCATAAAAAAGGATGAGTTCGTGTCCTTTGCAGGGACATGGATGCAGCTGGAAACCATCATTCTCAGCAAACTATCGCAAGAACAGAAAATCAAACACCGGATGTTCTCACTCATAGGTGGGAACTGAACAATGAGATCACTTGGACTCTGGAAGGGGAACATCACACACCGGGGCCTATTATGGGGAGGGGGAAAGGGGAGGGATGGCATTGGGTGTTATACATGATGTAAATGATGAGTTGATGGGTGCTGACGAGTTGATGGGTGCAGCACACCAACCTGGCACAAGTATACATAAACCTGCACGTTGTGCACATGTACCCTAGAACTTAAAGTATAATAAAAAAAAAAAAAAGAAAAATTCTTCATGATTCAATTGCATTTAAATGAATTCTGCAGATGAAGAGACATTTTTATCTTTTCAGACAACATTATTACCTCAATTTTATATGCTATCCAAAGCAATGGAAAATAAAAGTTCAAAGAGATGGGAAGAGGTATGAATTAAAATGACAAGTGGCAACGTGTTAAATATTCAAACTGAGGGTCGTCTGCTCTTCTCTAAAGCCTCTGAATAAAGTAATTTCCAGACTTGAGGTTAGTGTAATTTTTGACCCATGTTTTTGCATCTTAAAACCCTTTTGCAGCCAGGTGTGGTGGCTCATGCCTGTAATCCCAGCACTTTGGGAAGCCAAGGTGGGAGGATCACTTGAAGTCAGGAGTTCAAGACCAGCCTGGCCAACATGATGAATCTCCGTCTCTACAAAAAAATATAAAAATTAGCTGGACATGGTGGTGCACACCTGTAATCCTAGCTACTTGGGAGGTGGAGGCAGGAGAATTGCTTCAACACAGGAGGCGGAAGTTGCAGTAAGCTGAGATCACGCCACTGCACTCCAGCCTGGGCGACAGAGCAAGACTCTGTCTCAAAACAAACAAACAAACCCTTTTGCCATCTTGCTCTTTATCAGCCCTGTCGGTTGAAGCTTCTCCTTTAGTCCTATGATCACACATACCATTTACCCATGAATAGAGATGCTGCCTTTGACTCTGACCTGGTTCTTGACTCTGCCTTTGGATTTTTTTTTTTTTCTCAAGTCTACCTAACGTGAATTGCATTTGATAGTGTGGATATTCCAGTAAAACTTCCTCACATATTGTCTCCAATTTATTTTAAGTGTTAATAGTTTATCTTTGAAAAATATCTTCTATAATTTTAATAAGATAAGGAAAATCATGTTTAAAAAGTGTTTTTAATTGGAATCTTGAAGGAAGAGCCTAACACCTTTTCCAGCATAAAATTTTAAGCTCTCTTGATCCCTAATTTATTACCACTGGCCACAGGAGGTGACACTTCCTACAAGGTTTAGGGAATTTATGGCAATACTAATAAGAACCAATCCTTGACTTGCCACCCACCTGCAGTTCAAAGCTGTTCTTCTAGAGAACATGGAGTCTGGGTGTCTTAGACTACTGACTTTGCTGTTATTCATCCTACCCACCCTTCATTTTTCTCCATGAGTAACTGCTTTCCTCTTAGTCCTAGTAACCCAGAGGCACAGATGTCCAAAGACAACAGTCAGATGGAAATGTAAATCACAAATCTCCACACCTGAAAACACCATTGGCAAACTGAAAACCAGACTAGCTCTAGGAAGCAATTGCTATCAAATTGCACAGATGAAATTAACCTGATACACATGAAAAGGTCACTGTCTAAAGATATAAAAAAAAGAAGGAAATTTATATATTTTATAAAGGATTGTTGCTATCAGGCCACTTTTACATGGGGAGAGTTTTGGAGCTCTGAGTGTGTGTGCGTGTGTGCGCGCGTGTGTGTGTGTGCGTGTGTGTGCGTGTGTGTGTGCGTGTGCGTGTGTGTGCGTGTGTGTGCGTGCGCATGTGTGCGTGTGTGCGTGTGTGCGTGTGTGCGTGTGCGCGTGTGTGTGCGTGCGTGTGTGTGTGTGCGTGTGTGCGCGTGTGTGCGTGTGTGCGTGCGTGTGTGCGTGCGTGTGTGCGTGTGTGTGCACGTGTGTGTGCGTGCGTGTGTGCGTGCGTGTGTGTGTGTGTGTGTGTGTGTTTAAATTTGGAACTTGGAGGTTTTCATTTAAATTCTAAGTAATGCCTTTTAGGGACCTACAGTGATGTTAGTGTTATTTACAAATCTGTGTTTCTTCAGAATTTTTTATCTTTCTCTCCTTTCATGCTAAAGCTGTGAGAAAAAGCCCTGAGCTGTCTCCCTAAATGGCTGTGTCTCCTGCAGTGGCTTGGTACTGTCAAGTCAGATGAAGGACCCATTGGGTGAGGTGCCTATCTACTGCCTGGGGAATGTGCCCAGGAGGCTGGAACCTGTTCCCTTTCAGAGATGAAATCCTGTCTTCTCATCAACTCGCAAGACAAAGAGGACTTTTCTGACGTTTAGCTGAAGGAGGAGGATTGTTTCAAGTCTTGTGCTGCAGAATTTCCCATAGTTTGTTCTGTTGATTCTTAGTTTTTCAAGATGCCCATAGGAAAAACATATTTTTGTGGTCAAGTCAGTTATGGAAACCTCTGCCTTTGAGCTATTTATAGGTTCTTAAGACATATTAGCATGAACATGTTCTGAGACTTCCTGTGTTTAAAAGAAACTCTGTTTAACTTTGTTTAGCTTAGTGATTTCCAAATTTGTTTGACCACAGAACCCTTTTTTGGGAAACATTACTAATATTTCATGGAACTAGTGGGCTGCAGAAAACACATGGGATATACGGATGGATGGTGTTAAGATGATGGATCAGATGGAGAGTGGGAAGAACAATGGATTTAAAGTCACAGACCTATGTTCAAGTCTAATCGACTGTTAACCAAAAATGCAACATTTTTGTTATGGATATCTCTAAACCTCTCTCGCTCTTGGTTTCCTCATCTAAAAATGGGAAATAATAATATTTATTACACGGGGTGTTTGTGGGGATGAAAGGACACAATGTGGAAGAACATGGGACCAGGGTTTGGTTCAACTTCGGTTAAATCAGACTCTTCTTGACAAATAAACACTGGGACCAGATGACAATGGGATACTGGCACAAAAGTGGTCTGCAGAAGTCTTGTTACTGTCTACATGCACATACGTGCTCCATCACCTTATACATTGTTGAAAATAGCAGTTTATTGATGGCTTTGGCTATAATTGAAAAGGATACGGGCCCTTCTATACCACCAAGTTGACTGTCTTCAGTGTTGGTCAAGATTGACTGTCTTTTTTTTTTTTTTTTTTTTTTTATTATACTTTAAGTTCTAGGGTACATGTGCATAACATGCAGGTTTGTTACATATGTATACTTATGCCATGTTGGTGTGCTGCACCGATCAACTCGTCAGCACCCATCAATTCATCATTTATATCATGTATAACTCCCCAATGCAATCCCTCCCTCCTCCCCCCTCCCCATGATAGGCCCCAGTGTGTGATGTTCCCCTTCCCGAGTCCAAGTTATCTCATTGTTCAGTTCCCACCTATGAGTGAGAACATGCAGTGTTTGGTTTTCTCTTCTTGTGATAGTTTGCTAAGACTGATGGTTTCCAGCTGCATCCATGTCCCTACAAAGGACGCAAACTCATCCTTTTTTATGGCTGCATAGTATTCCATGGTGTATATGTGCCACATTTTCTTAATCCAGTCTGTCACAGATGGACATTTGGGTTGATTCCAAGTCTTTGCTATTGTGAATAGTGCCGCAATAAACATACGTGTGCATGTGTCTTTGTAGTAGAATAATTTATAATCCTTTGGGTATATACCCAGTAGTGGGATGGCTGGGTCATATGGTACATCTAGTTCTAGATCCTTGAGGAATTGCCATACTGTTTTCCATAATGGTTGAACTAGTTTACAATCCCACCAACAGTGTAAAAGTGTTCCTATTTCTCCACATCCTCTCCAACACCTGTTGTTTCCTGACTTCTTAATGATTGCCATTCTAACTGGTGTGAGATGGTATCTCATTGTGGTTTTGATTTGCATTTCTCTGATGGCCAGTGATGATGAGCATTTTTTCCTGTGTCTGTTGGCTGTATGAATGTCTTCTTTTGAGAAATGTCTGTTCATATCCTTTCCCCACTTTTTGATGGGGTTGTTTGTTTTTTTCTTGTATATTTGTTTGAGTTCTTTGTAGATTCTGGATATTAGCCCTTTGTCAGATGAGTAGGTTGCAAAAATTTTCTCCCATTGTGTAGGTTGCCTGTTCACTCTGATGGTAGTTTCTTTTGCTGTGCAAAAGCTCTTTAGTTTAATTAGATCCCATTTGTCAATTTTGGCTTTTGCTGCCATTGCTTTTGGTGTTTTAGACATGAAGTCCTTGCCCATGCCTATGTCCTGAATGATACTACCTAGATTTTCTTCTAGGGTTTTTATGGTATTAGGTCTAACATTTAAGTCTCTAATCCATCTTGAATTAATCTTCGTATAAGGGGTAAGGAAAGGATCCAGTTTCAGCTTTCTACTTATGGCTAGCCAATTTTCCCAGCACCATTTATTAAATAGGGAATCCTTTCCCCATTTCTTGTTTCTCTCAGGTTTGTCAAAGATCAGATGGCTGTAGATGTGCGGTATTATTTCTGAGGACTCTGTTCTGTTCCATTGGTCTATATCTCTGTTTTGGTACCAGTACCATGCTGTTTTGGTTACTGTGGCCTTGTAGTATAGTTTGAAGTCAGGTAGCATGATGCCTCCAGCTTTGTTCTTTTGACTTAGGATTGTCTTGGCAATGCGGGCTCTTTTTTGGTTCCATATGAACTTTAAAGCAGTTTTTTCCAATTCTGTGAAGAAACTCATTGGTAGCTTGATGGGGATGGCATTGAATCTATAAATAACCTTGGGCAGTATGGCCATTTTCATGATATTGGTTCTTCCTATCCACGAGCATGGTATGTTCTTCCATTTGTTAGCATCCTCTTTGATTTCACTGAGCAGTGGTTTGTAGTTCTCCTTGAAGAGGTCCTTTACATCCCTTGTAAGCTGGATTCCTAGGTATTTTATTCTCTTTGAAGCAATTGTGAATGGAAGTTCATTCCTGATTTGGCTCTCTGCTTGTCTGTTACTGGTGTATAAGAATGCTTGTGATTTTTGCACATTAATTTTGTATCCTGAGACTTTGCTGAAGTTGCTTATCAGCTTAAGGAGATTTTGGGCTGAGACAACAGGGTTTTCTAAATATACAATCATGTCATCTGCAAACAGGGACAATTTGACTTCTTCTTTTCCTAACTGGATACCCTTGATTTCTTTCTCTTGCCTGATTGCCCTAGCCAGAACTTCCAACACTATGTTGAATAGGAGTGGTGAGAGAGGGCATCCCTGTCTTGTGCCAGTTTTCAAAGGGAATTTTTCCAGTTTTTGCCCATTCAGTATGATATTGGCTGTGGGTTTGTCATAAATAGCTCTTATTATTTTGAGGTACGTTCCATCAATACCGAATTTATTGAGCGTTTTTAGCATGAAGGGCTGTTGAATTTTGTCAAAAGCCTTTTCTGCATCTATTGAGATAATCATGTGGTTCTTGTCTTTGGTTCTGTTTATATGCTGGATTACGTTTATTGATTTGTGAATGTTGAAACAGCCTTGCATCCCAGGGATGAAGCCCACTTGATCATGGTGGATAAGCTTTTTGATGTGCTGCTGAATCCGGTTTGCCAGTATTTTATTGAGAATTTTTGCATCGATGTTCATCAGGGATATTGGTCTAAAATTCTCTTTTTTTGTTGTGTCTCTGCCAGGCTTTGGTATCAGGATGATGTTGGCCTCATAAAATGAGTTAGGGAGGATTCCCTCTTTTTCTATTGATTGGAATAGTTTCAGAAGGAATGGTACCAGCTCCTCCTTGTACCTCTGGTAGAATTCAGCTGTGAATCCATCTGGTCCTGGACTTTTTTTGGTGGGTAGGCTATTAATTGTTGCCTCAATTTCAGAGCCTGCTATTGGTCTATTCAGGGATTCAACTTCTTCCTGGTGTAGCCTTGGGAGAGTGTAAGTGTCCAGGAAATTATCCATTTCTTCTAGATTTTCTAGTTGATTTGCATAGAGGCGTTTATAGTATTCTCTGATGGTTGTTTGTATTTCTGTGGGGTCGGTGGTGATATCCCCTTTATCATTTTTTATTGCGTCTATTTGATTCCTCTCTCTTTTCTTCTTTATTAGCCTTGCTAGCGGTCTGTCAATTTTGTTGATCTTTTCAAAAAACCAACTCCTGGATTCATTGATTTTTGGAGGGTTTTTTGTGTCTCTATCTCCTTCAGTTCTGCTCTGATCTTAGTTATTTCTTTCCTTCTGCTAGCTTTTGAATGTGTTTGCTCTTGCCTCTCTAGTTCTTTTAATTGTGATGTTAGAGTGTCAATTTTAGATCTTTCCTGCTTTCTCTTGTGGGCATTTAGTGCTATAAATTTCCCTCTACACACTGCTTTAAGTGTGTCCCAGAGATTCTGGTATGTTGTATCTTTGTTCTCATTGGTTTCAAAGAGCATCTTTATTTCTGCCTTCATTACATTATGTACCCAGTAGTCATTCAGGAGCAGGTTGTTCAGTTTCCATGTAGTTGAGCGGTTTCGATTGAGTTTCTTAGTCCTGAGTTCTAGTTTGATTGCACTGTGGTCTGAGAGACAGTTTGTTATAATTTCTGTTCTTTTACATTTGCTGAGGAGTGCTTTACTTCCAATTATGTGGTCAATTTTGGAATAAGTGCGATGTGGTGCTGAGAAGAATGTACATTCTGTTGATTTGGGGTGGAGAGTTCTATAGATGTCTATTAGGTCCGCTTGGTGCAGAGACGAGTTCAATTCCTGGATATCCTTGTTAACTTTCTGTCTCTTTGATCTGTCTAATGTTGACAGTGGAGTGTTGAAGTCTCCCATTATTATTGTATGGTAGTCTAAGTCTCTTTGTAAGTCTCTAAGGACTTGCTTTATGAATTTGGGTGCTCCTGTATTGGGTGCATATATATTTAGGAGAGTTAGCTCTTCCTGTTGAATTGATCCCTTTACCATTATGTAATGGCCTTCTTTGTCTCTTTTGATCTTTGATGGTTTAAAGTCTGTTTTATCAGAGACTAGGATTGCAACCCCTGCTTTTTTTTGTTCTCCATTTGCTTGGTAGATCTTCCTCCATCCCTTTATTTTGAGCCTATGTATGTCTCTGCATGTGAGATGGGTCTCCTGAATACAGCAGACTGATGGGTCTTGACTCTTTATCCAGTTTGCCAGTCTGTGTCTTTTAATTGGAGCATTTAGTCCATTTACATTTAAGGTTAATATTGTTATGTGTGAACTTGATCCTGTCATTATGATATTAACTGGTTATTTTGCTCGTTAGTTGCTGCAGTTTCTTCCTAGCCTCGATGGTCTTCACATTTTGGCATGTTTTTGCAATGGCTGGTACCAGGTTGTTCCTTTCCATGTTTAGGGCTTCCTTCAGGGTCTCTTGTAAGGCAGGCCTGGTGGTGACAAAATCTCTAAGCATTTGCTTATCTGTAAAGGCTTTTATTTCTCCTTCACTTATGAAACTTAGTTTGGCTGGATATGAAATTCTGGGTTTAAAATTCTTTTCTTTAAGAACGTTGAATATTGGCCCCCACTCTCTTCTGGCTTGTAGAGTTTCTGCCGAGAGATCTGCTGTTAGTCTGATGGGCTTCCCTTTGTGGGTAACCCAACCTTTCTCTCTGGCTGCCCTTAAGATTTTTTCCTTCATTTCAACTTTGGTGAATCTGGCAATTATGTGTCTTGGAGTTGCTCTTCTGGAGGAGTATCTTTGTGGCGTTCTCTGTATTTCCTGAATTTGAATGTTGGCCTGCCCTACTAGGTTGGGGAAGTTCTCCTGGATGATATCCTGAAGAGTGTTTTCCAACTTGGTTCCATTTTCCCCCTCACTTTCAGGCACCCCAATCAGACGTAGATTTGGTCTTTTTACATAATCCCATACTTCTTGCAGGCTTTGTTCATTTCTTTTTCTTCTTTTTTCTTTTGGTTTCTCTTCTCGCTTCATTTCATTCATTTGATCTTCAATCGCTGTTACTCTTTCTTCCAGTTGATCGAGTCGGTTACTGAAGCTTGTGCATTTGTCACGTATTTCTCGTGTCATGGTTTTCATCTCTGTCATTTCGTTTATGATCTTCTCTGCATTAATTAGTCTAGCTGTCAATTCTTCCACTCTTTTTTCAAGATTTTTAGTTTCTTTGCGCAGGGTACGTAATTCCTCCTTTAGCTCTGAGAAATTTGATGGACTGAAGCCTTCTTCTCTCATCTCGTCAAAGTCATTCTCTGACCAGCTTTGATCCGTTGCTGGCGATGGGCTGCGCTCCTTTGCAGGGGGAGATGCGCTCTTATTTTTTGAATTTCCAGCTTTTCTGCCCTGCTTCTTCCCCATCTTTGTGGTTTTATCTGTCTCTGGTCTTTGATGGTGGTGGCGTACTGATGGGGTTTTGGTATAGGTGTCCTTCCTGTTTGATAGTTTTCCTTCTGACAGTCAGAAGGACTGTCTGTTGGTCTGTTGGAGATTGCTTGAGGTCCACTCCAGACCCTGTTTGCCTGGGTATCAGCAGCAGAGGTTGCCGAAGATAGAATATTGCTGAACAGCGAGTGTACCTGTCTGATTCTTCCTTTGGAAGTTTCCTCTCAGGGGTGTACTCCACCCTGTGAGGTGTGGGGTGTCAGACTGCCCCTAGTGGGGGATGTCTCCCAGCTAGGCTACTCAGGGGTCAGGGACCCACCTGAGCAGGCAGTCTGTCCGTTCTCAGATCTCAGCCTCCACGTTGGGAGATCCACGGCTCTCCCCAAAGCTGTCAGACAGAGTCGTTCGCGTCTGCACCGGCCCCCGCTGCTTCCCCTGTTGGTCTTCAGCTGTGCGCTGTCCCCAGAGGTGGAGTCTACAGAGACAGGCAGGCTTCCTTGAGCTGCTGTGAGCTCCACCCAGTTCAAGCTTCCCAGCGGCTTTGTTTACCTACTTAAGCCTCAGCAATGGCGGGCGCCCCTCCCCCAGCCTCGCTGCTGCCTTGCGGATAGATCTCCGCAGACTGCTGTGTTAGCAGTGAGGGAGGCTCCGTGGGCGTGGGACCCTCCCAGCCAGGTGTGGGATATATTCTCCTGGTGTGCCTGTTTGCTTAAAGCGCAGTATTGGGGTGGGAGTTACCCGATTTTCCAGGTGTTGTGTGTCTCAGTTCCCCTGGCTAGGAAAACGGATTCCCTTCCCCCTTGCGCTTCCAGGTGAGGCGATGCCTCGCCCTGCTTCAGCTCTCGCTGGTCGGGCTGCAGCAGCTGACCAGCACCGATTGTCTGGCACTCCCTAGTGAGATGACCCCAGTACCTCAGTTGAAAATGCAGAAATTACCGGTCTTCTGTGTCGCTCGCGCTGGGAGTTGGAGACTGGAGCTGTTCCTATTCGGCCATCTTGCTCCGCCAAGATTGACTGTCTTAAAGTCCAAAGGATGGGCCTGGCTAGATATTTTGTTGTACCTCAGAAAAATTATCTTAATTTGCTAGATATTTTGTTGTACCTCAGAAAAAGTACCTTAATTTTCTACCTTCCCCAAATTGTTTGACCACATAATCTTTTTTGGAGAAAAATTATCAATATTTAATGGAACTAGTGGGCTATAGAAAACACACAGGATATAGTGATAAAACACAGTAGTAAAACACATTGGTTTATGAATGATCTCTGTTTTAAACCATCTGTACACATTGGTTTAATAAAAGTTCATTGCTAGATCTATCTGCTGAATTTCCATTCACCTTCATTAATGGATGCTTTAATTTGCAGTTCTCAAAAAGCTTTACAAATGAATTAGGGTAGACACAAAACTGTGCCACCCAGAGCATCTTCAGTGATGTGCTGGACCCAATAGTGAGGGGGACCTTCAACAGAGTCCCCAGTCTTCAGCTCAGAGAGGCTCCACCTCTGTTGCAGAAAGCCAACTTATTGGAGATCACACCTTCTCAGGGTGATTCCCATCCAATGACTGATCCAGGCAGGGGAAAAAAGACTCAGCCATTTTGGCCCAATGTGAGAAAGCTCAGACAGCCGATATATGCTTCAGCACTGCACCCCGCCCACCGCTAGGTGAGTGGCCGAGGCTTTGTCAGGCCCGCACTGCAGTTTGACATGCAATGGTCTGCAAAAAAAACTGACTTGCAAAAAATTACAGTTTGGCTTCTGCTCAGTCCTTCTTCTTTCACTTATTTTCACAAGTATCCATCCAAAATTCCTTCTGTAGAAGCCAACTTACACCCAGAGGTTGGTGCTTCGGCTCTATACCTCCTAAATATCTATTCGGTGTCTCTTGACTACAGTATTATCTCTCTAACTTGACTGCAAGTTCCTTGTGGGCAAAAAACATATAGCGATTTCTATATGCCACAGTTTCTATGGTTGTGCCACAGATATAGAAGATAGCTGTTAAATACATTTTGAATGAAAGGATATTCCTTTTATGAGATGGATACTTTCATTTCTGTACATGGTAAGTGGTCAAAAATTAAAAGAGCCATGTTAGAACTCTGGAAATTCTGTCAGTTTTTTCAGGTTTGTTTCGTGGCTCTCTCTGTGTCCACTTACACTGTGGAAATTTCTGGTATGTATTATATTTCTCACTCCCTTCTTTTCCTCCGTTTCTTTCTATGTCCAGAACTAACATTGATGTCCAAAATTTCTCCACCTATATCCTGCTACTCCTCCTATGATAGTTAAAATGATATTTTTCTTTATGAATTGTTATTCACAGCAACCTTCTTGAGTAATGTATTCAAAAATTGTGAATGCCATTTTCCCCTTAAATAGGCCCCTTTAGACAAATAACTGCTAAGCATTTTTCCCTGTGAATATGTAAATAGGTTAAAAATGAAGATGCAGCCAGTGTTGTGTGAATATTATTCCAACATTACACTTAAGATCCTTTCAGCACCATTTGCTAACATTTTGTACTCCTAGCCAAAGTGCCAAAAATTGCTCTCTCCTCATGCAATTTTCAAAAATTTCACTGGCACAAAATGAAGTAAAATCTCTATCTGCAGGAGAGAGCAAACTTCATTTAGCGTGTTTTACAAAGTGCTAAATAGGTTTTCTATTTTGGGAGTGGAGTAGCAGAACGTGTGCTTCCTGCTCTCCTGATCAAACATTTGCAATTCTGTTTCTGCACAGATTGCACATTTCAGGTTGTCTTTGGCTATATTAACATAAGACTTGTTGTTTTATGCAAAAGAAAAGAAATACAATTACAATGTGTTCATGGGATGTGATATCAGTACTGGAAGGTTATTTTTCCTTGTCTTTAATGTTTTTATTATTTAAGATAAAATAGTGATAAGAGTCCCTGCAAGAGGCTTTTGTATCCAACTGGTTTCAGAGTAAGAGCTCTTATTTGCTATCTTCTAGGGCACCATCCAAAAGAAAATGGTCATGTTCTCACTGATGAGAAATTTAGGATACCGTATCGCTAGCATCCTTTCAAGTAGCCCATTATAGCCATATCTCAAAGAAACCATACATAACTATTTGCTGGATATATTTTCTAAGAGAAAAGTACTTGTCTCATAATATGATAAGAATAATAATTATAGCTAAGATTTGTTGATTGCTTATATGTTCCGAGCACTATACGACATGCATGATCTCATAGAATTCTCACAACTGCCCTCTGAGTTAGCACCTATTTGATTTGACTCCAGACCCTGGGTCCTTTACCATTTGCAATACCATCTCTCACGTAAAGACAGCGTGCAGTGCTATACCTCACCTCCCTAGCAGAATACCATTTAGTTTATAAGTAAACTTGACTGAGAGAGCATGGAAACAGAGTTAGGGAGGTGGCTGCAGAGCACACCAGAGACAGAAACATATTACTGCTTTGTAAACTTCTCAATATTTGCACCATGAAACACATAGGCTTAGAGTATTTACACACTTCTCCAGCTTTTCTCAATGCTTAATATGTGGATATATTTAATATCTAACTGTAGTTTGAAAGAGACAAACATTCCTTCAAAGCCAGTGAAGGCTGGAGGATTGACCTAGGCAATTGACTTTTGAAGAGTAATGATACTAGTGAGCATTAGCCCTTTATAGGTATCTGCTAACTCACCCTCTCAGAAGCTGTTAACAAAGAAAGAAAGAAACTCTTTGACTCTTACATGGGGATCCAATTGTGTCTTTAATCTCACATAGCTATCTCTCAAGTATATACCAACATTGTGTGCAAGTATCTTAAAGTTGTGTTGCACATATCACCTGGGGAGAGGATGGCAGTCGGGGGTGGGAGTGGGAGTGGGCAAACAACTTCACTGAGGAATCCAGAGAACTATGCCTTGTGTATTATAGACAGCCAGCATCTCTGGTCCCTGTTTCCAAAAAATCTTACATGTATGATTTGTATATTTAAAAATCTAAGCTTTTAGAAGAGAAAAAACTCAAGACAATATATAGGATAACTAAAATAATATGTGACCCAAACAGTAATAACTACCAATTCAGAGGAAAGAGAAAGATCATTGTGGTCCCAGAACATAAGAGAAACTTTGAGCTGGACTTTAAGGAATAAGCAAGATATGGATAAACTAAGTAGTTAAGAGGTCAGCAAAGTTGTTCTGTAAATGACCAGATAGTAAATATTTCAGGCTTTGTGGGCCATATATTATCTCTTTTGAAACACTTAACTCTACCATTGTAACAAAAAGCAGCCATAGACATATTAGGTAAGTGAATGGACTGGGTTGTGTTCTAATGAAACCTTATTTCCAAAAAAAAAAAAAAAAAAAAAAGAAAGGCTGCAGGCTGTAGTTTGCTGACCCCTGGCATAGACCATGGATAAGTACATCTTAGGAAAGAGGTACTCTCAAAGGAGTAGGGAGGGATATATATCTGGGACAATGGAGAATGGGAAAGACATGATGAATCAGTGAAACATTATAATGTATGAAAGAAACTACACATGACTAAATATTCATGGAATATATTTTCTTCTTGTGGAAGGTAGAGACAGCATCATCTCTACCCATAAAAGGTGGCATTCTGCAAGACTGAGAAGATGCCCCCCTCCATTCCCAGAGTCCAGGCCTTCATTAAATCACATGTGAACTACTGAAGCATCACCCCTAGTTCTCCTATTAGTCACTCCTCCTTACCTGCCTCTAATCCAGCCATCCATCCAGCGTGGGTCATGTAAAGTTACAGCTGAGAAGATACTCCCTCTCTTAAGCTCAACGGCTCCATGTGGCTTCACGATTGAAAATAAAACTTCTGTGTATGGTATATAAACTAAAGCTCTCAACAGTGTGCCCACTCCCTGTGCTCCAGTCATGGAAAACTATTTGCAGTTCTTTGAGCATGCTCCGGTCTCTCTTTCATGCTTTATATAATCTGTCCTCTTTTATTGGAACATACTTCCTTCCCATCCTACCCCCAACACCCAACTTGTCTACCTGAGGAGCACTTAGTCATTGTTAAAGACCAAGTCCAAGTTTTTCATCCTTGGAAATACTTTCCTGACCTAGTTTGTCTGGGGTTTGTACCCGCTTTCCTGTTCCTAATGTTCCCTGAATCTACCTCTACAGTAGCAACCATATTCCATTATACAGTGTTTACTCATTGACCCATCCCTCTTCTGTGCCAGACCTTGAACTCCCTGAGGGCAAAAACCTTCCCATTCTCAATCTCTGCCACCTAACATGGTCTGGCAGTTTACGAACTAACAAATGCTTAAATATTAATGTATTGATCATTGAATGAATGCATGTCTAAATCCTGTTGTCTATTTTTAAACACAGGGACAATTCTCGTATAGTCAAACATCTGTATGATAAAAAGTATAAAGATGGCATTAAGAAAAACAGAAAGAATATGTACCAGAAAGGCTTAATAGTAGTTATTACATTTCTTAAAATGTATTTTCTATGTTATAAATGTACTCATTTTATAATAAAAACATCAATATAAGATAAATAGTATATAAAAACTCTTGGAATCTAACTAAAAATTGAATCTGACTGGTATGAAGCAGGTTCACCATGCACCTGTCACTCTACTTGAATGAGTCTGGTGAGACAGAATACTCACACAAGTTAATTAAGCTTCTTATCTATTACACACAGATGAGAAGCATGGATAATAGAAACCTAGCATTAAGGTGGGCTGGTGCCCAACTTTCAGGAAAGCTGTCCAGGATGAACAGAGTCTTGTCTGTGCGTGCTCCACGGTGCACTGCAACTGAGGGACCCTGAAAGCATTCTGCCCTGGGTTTTATACTTTGTGGAAAACTGGGTGTGCTGGGCTAAAGCTTTGCAGAAAATCCTGTTCTAGAATAGATAGGAACAGAGCCCGGGCTGTTCTGAACAGTCCCTTCTTATTTCAGAATGTTATATCCCCAGCACATTTTACAGTTATCCTGAGCAGGAGGAGACCTGACCTCTTGCAATTGGCTGTCATGAGGTAGCCTCTTCCACCTTCCCCCTTTAATGCTTATGAAGACAGAAAAATATATAAAAATAGCAAGACAGGAAACCAAACCTTACAGAAGATATATTGCCAGACTCTGGGAGCACTCTTTAGAATCTACAAGGCTGATAGAACTTGGTCAAGATAATCCAAACTTCTGATTGTTGGCATTCCCAAACTTTGCTTCATGAAACAGCTCATAACCCAGAGAACCAGAAATTGCTCCAACCAAAGATTATGGAATCTCACCTCCACCACACAGTTGCTCCTTTTGGAGGCTTTCTGAGCTTGTCTAAACTGCCTTTTATCCTTTCATGTCATTTAGAGGAGCAAACCCCAGAGAACAAGCCAGTAAAGCAAGCCCCAGAGAACAAGCCAGAACAAGCCAGTAAAGGGTTACACCTAATGGCAAGTTACATCCTTGGAGGTAAAGTGGTTACAAAGTGATGGTGGGGACATAGATGGTGAAAAGCTGGGAATGGGCTTGGGGCAGGCTCCACTCAGGCTTCTAGATGGAGATTTAAATATTTGCAGTTAATAAGGAGAAGGAATTGGGCAAAACAAAATCCTTTATTTTCAAATACAACCTCTTTATTATTCTTATCTTACTTAACAGTAACTAAATTTAATGCTATTCCTCCCCTAACCCCCCACCCCCTGACAGGCCCTGGTGTGTGATGTTCCCCTCCCTGTGCCCATGTGTTTTCATTGTTCAACTCCCACTTATGAGTGAGAGCATGCAGTGTTTAGTTTTCTGTTCTTGTATTAGTTTGCTGAGAATGATGGTTTCCAGCTTCATTCATGTCCCTGAAAAGGATATGAACTCATCCTTTTTTATGGCTGCATAGTATTCCATGGCGTATATGTGTCACATTTTCTTCATCCAGTCTATCATTAATGGACATTTGGGTTGGTTCCAAGTCTTTGCTGTTGTGAATAGTGCCGCAATAAACATATGTGTACATATGTCTTTATAGCATTAGGAGAAATACCTAATGTAGATGACAAGTTAATGTGTGTAGCAAACCGCCATGGCACGTGTATACCTATGTATCAAAACTGCACATTCTGCACATGTACTCCAGAACTTGAAGTATAATAAAAAATTAAAAAAGTGAAAATAAAGAAAATATGGTACATATACACCATGGAATACCATGCAGCCATACAAAAGAATGAGATCATGCCCTTTGCAGGAACATGGATGGAGCTGGAGGCCATTATCTTTAGCAAACTAAAGCAGCAACAGAAAACCAAATACTGCATGTTCTCACTTATAAACTGGAGTGAAATGATGAGAACACATGGACACATATGTGGGAACAACACACACTGGGGCCTATTTGAGGGTGGATGGTCGGAGGAGAGAGTATCAGGAAAAATAATTAATGGGTACTAGGCTTAATCCATGGGTGATGAAATAATCTGTACAATAAACCCCTATGACACAAGTTTACCTATTTAACAAACCTGCACTTGTACCTCTGAACTTAAAATAAAAGTTAAATTTTAAAAAATGAGAAAAAGATAACTAAATTTATTTTTTTAATTGTTTATTTAAATTTAAAAGTCTAAATTAGAGCCCATCGAAACATAATGTAAAATAAGGGACAAGAAGTGGTCATGCTGAGGACTTGGAAGAATGGAGACTGCTTATAACTGAAAATGACCAATAGTAGAATCCTGAGGAAAAAATTCAAAAAGTTGTTTAGAATTTCCAATAAAAATGAAAAAAAAAAATACGGCTTCTACAAAACAGTTAAAAGTAGTAAGGAGAAAAGAGAGAAAAAAAAAAGTGACAGCAGGACAAGATATACAAGTAGATGAATGTGATGAGAAATAATTATTTAGTAGGATTAATACCCTACTATTATTACTAAATATATTATTAAAAAAATCATAGTCTGGTATTTAGGAAATAAACTCAAAGATGCAAAGGACTAATTTGATAACTTTTCCTGGAGAGTTTTAAAAAAGAGACAAAGGTGAAACTATGAGAAAAAAAAAAAAAAAGAGGGAAACAGAAAACAGAAACTCAAACCAAGATAGAAGCTACCATACCAGGAGAAAAATAAAGCAATTTTTAAAGACATAATTGAAGTAAGTTTTCCTGAGCTCAGAATATTTCCCATATGCAGACTGATATTCTAAACTAAAATCTACATAATTACAACCTGAAAATTTAAAATTCTATAAACTCTAGGTAGAGAATCTGGTTATTCTATAAAGGAATTTAAAACAGGTGTCTTCAACCTTCTTCTCTGCACTCTACAAGTCAATGGATCAATGTGTAGACTAGGAGCTGCTGTTCAATAAAAGTTTATGCAATGATGAAAACGTTCTAGATGTGTGCTGTACAATATGGTAGCCACTACTGATGTTGAGCTATGGAACCCTTGAAATGTGACCAGTGGACTGAATTTTCATTTTACTTAATTTTAGTAATTTAAATTTAAATAGCTCTATGTGGTTAATGCCACCCATATTAGACAGTGCAAATTCAGCATTTTGAGGTTAAGCTATTGTAACTTAGATTATTATTCCCATCAAGGCTTTCTTTCTCATGTGAAGGAAATAGCACTTTTTTGAGTATTCAGGAGCTTAGAAAATATACCACCAATTAATTTTGTTTGGAAAAAAAATCTTCAAAGATCTATTCAAACCTTAATAAACATTAAAAAATTAAAAGCACAAGAATAGGGAAGTTTTCTTATAATAGGCTTGATGGGGACTACTGAAAATAGGAAATGTGTCATGTAAAACTTAAACATTAAAGTCAATAGTCTGCCTAAATCTTCAAATTATGTTACCAAAACAGGTATGGCTAGAAGTGGGGTAGGAGGCATGCTAAATTCTTTGATTGTTTGGTTGTTTAAAGAGACAATCTGCATTTTAACTAGACAAGAAGAAAACTATACAATGCTTTTGCATATGTACATGTTGAATTTAAAACAAAATATATCTTCTATAAAAACTGGAGAACACAGATGTAAAGAAGGGTATACTCTTGTGCTCAGGGAAAAGCTCCTAGATTTCCATGCTTTCATTATTAAAGAACAGAGAATTAAAATAATTTAAATAAGCACTAAACTCAGGAAGTTAAGTAAAACAAAGCAACTCTAAGAAAAGCATACACAAATATTAAAGCAAAAATAATTATATCAGAAAATAGAAAGATGGTAGGATTAAAATAAGCCTGAAAATGGTTGGAAGAAAAACTCTAATAAATAAATCTCTAGCTAGTTTTCTCAAAGAAAAGGAGAATAAATACAGCTAAAACTATGAATAGGAAAGGATATATAGTGTCTGATATAAAGTGGATTTATTGTTAAGGAAAGAAAAAATGCTACCTGAAAATCTTGAAAAAATTGAAACATTTTTAGGAAGTATGTTATCAAAAATAACTTCTTAAGAAGTAGAACACTTGATAACTATAGAAAAAAAGTAATACTTTAAAAAGATTACTGCTAAGAAATGGTGATCTTAGAAGTTCTGAGTGAGTCTTCTCAAACCTTCAAGTGTGAAATTACTCTAACTTTTTTGTAAAAAAAAAAAAAAACAAAAATGTATTTTTTAGAGCAGTTTTAGGTTAGCAGCAAAACTGAAATGAACACACAGAGAAACCCCATGGTAGGGGTTTGTCTTCCTCCTCCCCCGACACATGCATAGCCTCCCTCATTTATAGCATACCCCACAGAGTGGTACATTTGTTACAGCTAATGAACTTCCAGTAACACATCATCACCCAAAGCTCATAGTTTCCACTAGGGTTCACTCTTGGTGCCCTACATTCCACGAGTTTGGATAGATGTATAATGACATCCCCCATTATAGTATCTTACAGAGTATTTTCACTGCCCTAAAAATCCGCTGTTCTCCACCTATTCATCTCCGCCTCCCCTGACCCGCTGCCAACCACTAATGTTTTCACTGTCTCCATAGCTTTGGCTTTTCCAGAATGTCTGATAGTTGGAATCATACAGTATGTGGCCTTTTAAGATTAGCTTCCTTCACTTGGTAATATGCACCTAAGTTTTCTCCTTGTCTTTTCATGACTTGGTTGCTCATTTCTTTTTGCCACTGGAAAATAGTCAATTGTCTTTATGTGCCAGTTTATTTTTCATTCATCTATGGAAGGATGTCTTAGTGGTTTCCAAATATTTGCAAAATTATGAATAAGCCTGCAATAAACATGTGTGTGCAAGCTTTTGTGTGGACATAAGTTTTCAGTTCCTCTGAGTAAATACCAAGGCATATAATTTCTGGATCCCATGGTAAGAGTATGTTTAGTTTTGTAAGAATCCACCAAGCTGCCTTCCAAAGTGGCTGTTCCATTTTGCATTTGTATTCATTACAGCAGTGAATGATAATTCCTGTTGCTCCACATCCTCACCAGCATTTAGTATTGTCAGTGTTCTGGATTTTGGCCATTATAATAAGTGTGTAGCAGTGTTGTATTGCTGTTTTAATTTGCATTTCTTTGACGATATATGTAAGGAATATCTTTTCATATGCTTATTTCCCACTGTATATCTTCTTTAGTGAGATGTCTGTTGAGGTCTTTGGCCCATTTTCAAATCAGGTTGTTTATTTTCTTATTGTTGAATAGGTGCCTTGTAGGATAACAGTCTTTTATCAAACATGTCTTTTGCAAATATTTTCTCCCAGTCTGTGGCTTGCCTTTGCATCCTCTTGACAGTGTTTTGCAGAGCAGAATTCTTTTGTTATTTTAATGAAGTTCAGCTTATCAGTTATTTCTTTCATGGATCATGCCTTTGGTGCTGTATCTAAAAGGTCGTTACCAAACCCAAAGTCATCTAGAGTTACTCCTATGTTTTTTCTAGGGGACTTATACTTTAACATTTTACATTTAGGCCTGTGATCCATTGCAGTCAAGTTTTGTGAAGGGTGTAAGGTTTGTGTTTAGGTTCACTGCATTTGGATGTCCTGTTGTTTCAGCATCATGTGTTAAAAAGATGATCTTTTGTCCACTGTATTTGCCTTTGCTTCTTTGTCAAATATCAGGTGACTATACTTATGCAGGCATATTTCTGGGTAGTCTATTCTGTTTCATTGATCTCTTTGTTCTTTTGCCAATGCCACATTGTCTTGATTACTATATCTTTACAGAAGTCTTGAAGCTGGCTAGTGTTTGTCCTCTGACTTTGTTCTTCTCTAGTTCTTTTTTATTGTTCAAAAGTATTGAACAATATTTCAAAAGCCTAGGGAATAAAATGAAAAATTTAACTTCATTTTTAAAAGACCATATATTTTGATGCCAAATGTGAACAAAGTTGAATAATGAAAAAACTGGAGATCATTCCCAGTTCTAAATAAAGATGAGAAAACTCAGCAGTATATTAAGAACACGTGACAAAGTGAAGTTACTTTCAGGATTGAGAAGCAATTACAAACACATTGTTTTGGTTTTGTGTCAGGTGGTATCCTAAGATCTGCTCATATGTTCATTCAATTCTCACAAAAATAAATTATATGGGTCCCATTATTGTGCCTCGTTTATAGATGAGAAAGTTAAAGTGTTAGGAGATTAAGTAAATTGTTCAAAGTCACACAATTTGTAAGGGCAGAGAAAGGCTTGAATCCAGGAAGTCTGGCTATAGAGTGACACTCTTACCACTAGTGATAAGACACTATTACCACTAGTGACATTGTTTTTTATGCCAGTAGATTACTGGAAGAAACCAGAGCAGTATATCTCAATAGTAATGAAAAAGAGATGTGATAACATTCAGAATCCACTCCTGAATTAAAAAGAAAGTGCTTACACTAGGAGAGAAGGTTATGTAATTCTTAATATTATAAAGAATATTTATTACTATGGGGAAATATTAATAATGGATTGCTGAGTGAAAAGGAGATATAGTGTATAAAATCATATTTTAATTATGTTACTTTATAGAAAATATATTAGAAAGATATAAGTCAAAGTTAATAATAAATGGAGAGATTATAAGTGTTTCTATGTCCCTTCACTCGACCTTTTCTGTATTTTCTGAGTTTATCGTAAATGCATTTATTTTGTAATTTAAAAAATATATATTGTTTAAAAAGCAAAGATTGCCCAAAATATGGTAGATCAAATGTAAAGTAAGAATTAGAAATCCCAAATAGGCATTCATAGAGTATCCTTTGAGTTTCTCCAACAGTAAGAGATTGTTTTGTGCCCCAGAAGGTGGGAGAGAATTTGTGGCACCATATGAAAATGACAGAGCAAAGTAAGTGTAGAAGCTATGAAGGAAAGTACCAATTAAGTTTGAATTCTTAACTTTGGTCTTCTCTGAAAGGAGCTGAGAAAAGTCTTCATCACAAATCATCTTGAAACTGGTAGAATGGACCAACGACGCGAAGAAAGGCTCATTAATAACTGAGTATAAAAACAATACCACGTAAGATTATTTAAAATTAGCAAACAAAGCCTTGACCAAATCCAGCCATCAAGTGCAGGCAGCATCTGCTAATTTGTTGTTCATTGGTAGCCATTAGCTCTGTGACAGTGTTGCTCTAGAAGTACACAAATGAGCTTGCCATTCTCCCTGGAAGCTCAGGGAAGGTGAGGGCGGATAGAGAAGAGGAAGGCTATTGAGTCAGTGAAAAAATTCTGAATAAGTTCAAGAAACACAGGCAGCCCAAGGTGCATACCAGGAATCAGAATAAGAATTAGCCAGGGTGATAAGAGGGAAGAAGATGACAGCTAGTGAAGGGGAGTGCTTGGTTCAAACAGAGGCCATCTGTCCATACCCAACTGATTCACAGGCAGCAGAACAGTCAGACTAAAGGGCAGCCATTGGATAGGTGTCTCTTTCATCTTAGGCAGAAGCACATTATCTTAGCATTTAAACTGAGAGTGAAGTGGGCCCCTCATTATGCTTTGCCAAGAGTCCAATATCCTAACATTAAATGGAAAATAGAATCAAACACATCATCTGTTGGCATAAAAATGAAGTTTAAAGAGAAATATAAGCAGAAAAGCATGACTTTCTAGCAATGAGAAGCATCTCAAGGGAAAACAATTTATATAATGAAAGTTGTAAGTACATACACATATTAAAAGCACCCAGACACCTTGCTTGTATTGGCTTCAGGTTATGAATTGAAGAAGACTGCAAAAGCTTGGGACACACCATTTGAGTGCTTCAGAGCTGAAACGAGAAGTGCATTCTATTTTTGACCAGGGATATGGGAAACGTGTCAATCTCTGTGTGAGGGTGAAGAACGCACTGAGACAGTCAGAAGAGACGTGTGAGTAATGCCACTGACATTTAAAAATCTTTTTCTGGGTCTAAGTATACCCTGGCGACTTCATGGCTTCCTGATAGAAGCAACACAGTCTTACATACCCTCTCTACAGCAGATCACTTCCTCGGCACCACTAGCCTAAGGACTATGTGGGGAACCAGGGACAGTGGCTAACAATAGCCTTAAACTCTCTGTTTCTGAGTCAGACACAAGTAGAATTCTGAATCATACTTTCTTATTCCTTTTGTTCCTCCTTCCACTCAGAGAATACTTGCCTCAATTTTAAGGCGGTATCTCTATCTTCCACTGAGTCAGATGCAGAAATTCAGATCCCTCTCATCTTTGCAACGTGCTATACCAAGTGGACTTTACCATGAGTAACAGACAAATCCAGTGAATCTCCAAAACCAACAGCAATAACAGACACCATGTAAAACAGAGAGGAGTGTTGTCTCCACCCAATCCCAGTTCTGAAGTCTTCATTTTGTGGCTTCTTTCACTAACCACATTTCTTTAAACTTAATCAGAGCTAACCCTTCCCTAATTGGACTCAGACAAGTTACTTGAGCACTGGACACAAGACCCAGAAAGAATTCAGGACTGTGAACAGCTGATTATAATTTCCTGTGGTGACTGAGACACACACATGCAGACACACACACTTTAGAGATCCTGGTTATACATGTTGCTTAGCTATTCTTTACCTAATTGATGAGTAGGCCTTCCTGAGGGAAAAGGAAAGGGAGTTTCTTGGGTTTTTCTCCATTTCTAACTTCACTGAAGAGTTCTTGGTGGTAACCATGGGTTGCTCACCATGTCCTGTGGATTTCTCCCACAGAGTGACTTAACAAGGTACAGATTCTGCCTTACCACTCTAGTAACGTTGCTCATGATGACCCAGTCACCATGACTTTCCCTTTGTCAAGTTCTTTTTTTTTTCAGAGTTTTACTCTGAAACTCTGACCAGGAACCAGGAGTTATAAGCCCTTCTTTTGACTTCTCATAGGTGCCTGGTGCTCTGATTGCAACACTCACCTTGCTTCACCTTGTGTTATATATCCTCCTTGACATTCTTATATTGCACACTTTTCTAGATGGTAGGAACCTGATACAATGCCAATAGTCTGTTGCACTGAATTGATTTAATTTGGTTTTGAACCCAGAGGCTAGGTAAAATTGTTTGGTTTTCTTAAAAAAGATATCGATTCTTTTAATAAAACAAGAGTATATTATGGAAAAATTAGAAAAATGCATAACTACAAAATGAAAACACCCATTATACTACCAGTTAGAGATAGACTTGCTATCTTTTTGAAGTATTACTTTATTTTTTCCTAAAATTTTAATCAAATTATTTAATTTTTCCAATAAATAATAAATTATACCAAGGTCATTTATAAAGTGATCATTCTCCCTGCTGATTTGAACTGATTTTAACAAATTGAAGTAATTGTTTTTGTATAGCAATATTGGTTGAAATGTCACTTCAGTGATACTAAAAAGGTTGTCAAAAGTAGTTATCGCCACCTCCTTGCCTCTCATTCCAGAAGGTATCGCATACCCACCAGCTTCACCAAGATTGCTCTTTTCAAGCTAGGCAATGCTCTCTCTTTTGTTTGTATATTGCTTGAAGTCTCCACAGGATTTAGCACAGTTGACTACCCCTTCCCTGAACTACATCCTTCTGTCTGCTTCAATGCCTGTCTGGTTTTTCTCCAGCCTCCTCAGCTATCTTTTTCCTGTTTCCCCTGCTGCCTTGCTCCTCTTCTGTGTGTCCTCCAAATGCCAGTGTCTGGGCATCTTTTTAGGACTCCTTTGCTTCCCTAACATGCTCATTTGTGCCTTGGCTTTAAATATAATCATCGATTATTGCCCAACCTGGATATCTTCAGCCTAACTTATCAGGACACCAGATTTCTGTAGGTTACTGCCTGCTTGTTACTTCCTCAAAATCTCTGATCGACATCTAAAACTTACTATATTTGAAACTTTTGATTCCCCACACCCACCCCATCCTGGTCTTTCTCCAGTCTTCTTAGTATCATGCACCCAGTTGATTCCTTTCTTTTCTTCAGTGTCCCAATTCAATCTTTTTCACTTTTTCTCCCAAACATATCCCAAATTAATTCACTTCTTTCCAACTTCACTACCCCTACTTTATCCTGGTCACTTTCATCTTTCCCAGACTACTCTGATAGGTTCCTATCTGGGTTGGCCATTTCCATACTGGCTGTTTGTAGTTCATTCTACAAATAGAAACCAGAGTGATGTTTATGAATGACAAGTCAGACTATCACTCTTCTGCTTTAAAACCTTCCAATATTTCTTTATTATACTTAAAAAATAAAGTCCAACTTCTTTATCTTGGGTACAAAGTCCTGCAAGATCTAACTTCTGTCAGCCTCACATATGCTTGCCCCCTTTCCCACTCTGCTCCACCCATATTGGCCTTCTTTCTGTTTCTTGACTACACCAAGCCTGATACTTTCTTTGAAAGGTTCTTTCCCTTGCATTTGCATGGCTCACTTCTTCTAGCCATTCACTTATCAGATTAAATGTCACCTCCTCAAGTCAAAATTATGCCACCCTACCTGAATTATCTTTATTTTTATTTATTTTATATATAGTGTACATATCTTGTATGTAATACATATGTATGTATATGACAGAGAGAAAAAGAGCATTGTCTGCCTCTCCGATCAGAATACAAAGAGAAACAGACTCTTGTCTACCGTATTCACTGTTGTATCCTCAGTGACTAGAATGGTACTTAGAGCATTATTTTTAAATAAATGAATGAATGTGACATAGGCTAGAATTTTATTTACACTTGCCTATGCTTTTGTTTTTTCTTTTCTGTTCTAATGATCTACCTATTCTTTCATCAAACAAGTAAACAAGTAAAACAGAAATAGAAGACTCCATCTCAATTGCCATAGTTATCACATACATTTTAATATTTGATAGGGATAGCCAAAGTTCTCCCTTCTTACACTCATTATTCTAAACATTCCTAACTAGTATCACCTGTTTGTTCTCCAAGTGATCTAAAAACATACTATATATTTCTTTATTTGTTCAATTTTCATAGGCTCAGCATAAAGACTGTGTGTTTCTTATTAAGTCAGCTAGTTTATATTTTTCTTGCTATTGTGAACAGCCTATTGCCCACACAAGGAGAGGTCATGCATTTAGGTGACCTACCGGGCCTTTAAAGACATTTGAGTTTGCACCTTCTGATATACAGGAAAACTAATACTTGTCCATATTTATTTTCTATGTAATCTTCATAGTGGACTTTTTCATTGGTTTTAGCAGATCTTCAACTAATTTTCTTTACTTTTCTAGGTAGTCTATTATATCATCTGCAAATAACAATCATTTTTTTCCCTTCCCAAGACTTAAACCCTTTACTCCTTTTCCTCCCTAGTCTGGTTGCATTCAGTAGAACTACCATAAAAATATTCAATAATGATGAGTATCCTTGCCTCATAATGACTTTTATATAAATGCCTCGAGTCTCCCTATTAATTATGTTGTTAAATGCTGGTTTTAGATAGATTACCATATTAAGAATGACATAACCTTCTTCTCTCCTAGTTTAAAAGTGCAATATGGTTGTTTCTGATTGCATAATATATAATGCTTTATATTATAATACATTCTCATTGTTGCCATATTTTTATTATTTCAGTATGGAAATCATCCAGGCAATATCAGATAATATTGCCTTTATCTGATAGGACATTAAATGTTGACTGTGTATCCACTATGTTAAAAACATTGTGCTATTTTTAAACTCTGCAAATAAGTAGATTAAAAGGAGGTTTAATGTGGAGGTGGTAATAAAACCTCATGTTTAATGCTATTTCACTGCCCACCATCATCTACCAAAACGTTAGATTTGTTTTTACAAAATACCAAAGCAAGCAGTTGCTACCCTACATATATGTACTGCGAACCGTCATATTTTCTCCCTGTTAGCTATGTCTATTTTTTTCTATGACAATTAAAGGTTTTTTTCAATTCCTTGTTGCAATATCTTAAATAATGAGTCCTAACCTGGATGCATATGAGAATTAGCTGAGGTTTGAAATATTCTGATATTTGGATCCTTCCCTAAACTAATTAAATCTGAACTACCAGGAGTGGGTACGAGGCAATTTTATTATTGAAAAGCAACATTCAGCCAGTAGAGTCACTCAGTGTTGAACCAAGCACTTTGTGTTTGGCCCTCCAAGAATTCAAGAAAATAAAAAATCTCTACACCAGCTATTGTCAAACTTTGCTTAGAAATTAAGGGGCAATTAGAAATATCAGGGTGCATTTAAAAATTCAAGGTACAGGATTGGTAAAGGGCAGAGCAAGATAGCAGAATAGAAGGCTCCACTGATTGTCTCCCAGCCCCTGCAAACACACTAATCTAACAACTGTCTGCAAAAAAAAGCACCTTCATAAGGACAAAAAATCAGGTGAGCACTCACAGTACCTGTTTTTTAAAAATTATTATTATACTTTAAGTTCTGGGATACATGTGCAGAACGTGCAGGTTTTTTACATAGGTATACACATGCCATGGTGGTTTGCTGCACCCATCAACCTGTCATCTACATTATGTATTTCTCTTAATGCTATCCCTCCCCTAGCCCCCCACCTCCTAACAGGCCCCAATGTGTGATGTTCCCCCTCTGTGTCCATGTGTGCTCATTTTTCAACTCCCACTTATGAGTAAGAACATGCAGTGTTTGGTTGTCTGTTCTTGTGTTAGTTTACTGAGAATGATGGTTTCCAACTTCATCCATGTCCCTGCAAAGGACATGAACTCATTCTTTTTTAAGGCTGCATAATATTCCATGGTGTATATGTGCCACATTTTCTTTATCCAGGCTATCACTGATGGGTATTTGGGTTGGTTCCAAGTCTTTGCTATTGTGAACAGTGCTGCAATAAACATATGTGTACATGTGTCTTTATAGTAGAATGATTTACAATCCTTTGGGAATATACTCAGTAATGGGATTGCTGGGTCAAATGGTATTTCTGGTTATAGATCCTTGAAGAATTGCCACACTGTCATCCACAATGGTTGAACTAATTTACACTCCCACCAACAGTGTAAAAGCATTCCTGTTTCTCCACATCCTCTCCAGCATCTGATGTTTCCTGACTTTTTAATGATCACCATTGTAACTGGCGTGAGATGGTATCTCGTTGTGGTTTTGATTTGCATTTCTCTAATGACCAGTGATGATGAGCATTCTTTCATACATTTGTTGGCTGTATAAATGTCTTCTTTTGAGAAGTGTCTGTTCATATCATTCGCCCACTTTTGATTGAGTTGTTTGTTTTTTCTTGTAAATTTGTTTAAGTTCTTTGTAGATTCTGGATGTTAGCCCTTTGTCAGACGAATACATTGCAAAAATTTTCTCCCATTCTGTAGGTTGCCTGTTCATTCTGTTGATAGTTTCTTTTGCTGTACAGAAGCTCTTTAGTTTAAGTAGATCCCATTTGTCAATTTTGGCTTTTGTTTCATTGCTTTTGGTGTTTTAGTCATGGAGTCTTTGCCCATGCCTATGTCCTGAAAGTTATTGCCCAGGTTTTCTTCTAGGGTTTTTATGATTTTAGGTCTTACGTTCTGGTTTTAACTTTATATCACTGAAAGAGGCACTGAAGAAGTAGGTAAAACAGTCTTGAATCACAACACTACCCCTCCCTCATCCTGAGGCAGCAGTGGCATGGTGAAGAGAGCTTTTCTGTGCACTGGGCAGAGGGAGAGTGCAGCAATTATGAGGCATTGAACTCAGTGCTGTGCTATTATAAAAGAAAAAAACTAGATGAAACTTAGCGAGTGCTCACCCATGGTGGGAGTATTTAATTCAGCCTTAAACAAAGGGGAATCATTGACCCCCAGCAGTCTAAACTTGAGTTCCTACAGGCCTTGCCACCATGGGCTACAGTGGCAATCTAGGCCACCAGGACTACAACTCCTAGGCAAGCCCTAGTGCTGAAATGGGCCCAGAGACAGTGACAGTGGGCTAAGCGGGGCACGTGACTAATGACACATCAGTCAGGGGAAGCTAAGGGAGTGCTGGCATCACCCTTCCCCTAACCCCAGGCTGCACAGCCTGGGACTCCAAAAGAGACCCTTTCCCTCCACTTGAGGAGAGGAGACGGAATAATGGGGAAAACTTTGTTTTGCATCCTGGATAAGCTTAGCCACAGCAGGATAGGATACCAGTCAGAATCATGAAGTCCCCTTTCCAAGCTCTAGCTCCTGGACAACATTTCTATACATACCTGAGACCAGAAGAGAACCCACTGCCTTGAAAGGAAGGACCTAGTCCTAGCAGGATTCATTATCTCCTAACTAAAGAGTTCTTGGGTCCTGAATAACCAGCAGTACTACCCAGGTATCGGTGAGGGCCCTGGGTGAGCCTGAGACTTGCTGCCTTCAGGTGAGACTCAGCCTATTCCCTGCTCTGGTGGTTAGGTGGCAAGATGCCTTCCACGTGAAAAAAGAGGAGGGAAAAGTAAAGGGGACTTTGTCTTGCACCTTAGGTGCCACCTTGGCTACAGGGGATAGAGCAGCAAGAGGATTCTCAGGGTCCCCAATTCCAGGATTGGCTCTTGGATGGCATTTCTGGACCTGCCCTCAGCCAGAGGGGAGCCCGTTCCCCTGAAAATTGAATCCCAAACCAGGCAGCATTCACCACAAGCTAACTGAAGAGCTGTTAGACCCTCAAGGAACATCAGAGGTAGTCTGGCAGTACTCCTCATGAGCCTATGGTAGTGGTGGTCACAGGGTGAGGCTCCTCTCTGTTTGGAAAGGAGCGGGAAGAGTGGTAAGGACTGTGCCTTGTGGCTTGAGTGCCAGCTCAGCTGCAGCACATTAGAATATCATGTAGAATTCTAAGGTTTTTGGTTTTAGTTCTTAACTCCCAGATGGCACTTCTGGACCTGCATGGGGAGTGGAGGAACTCACCACCCTGAAAGGAAGAACACAGGCCTGGCTAGCTAAATTTACCACCTGCTAAGTGTAGAGCCCTAGGGCCTTAAGTGAACATAAGCTGCAGCCAAGGAGTGGTTATAGTAAGCCTTGGGCAACACCCAATGCTGTGCTGACCTCAAGTCTGACCCAGCACAGTGCTAGTGGTGGTGGCCACAAGGGTACTTGGGTCACTCCACTGCCAGCTCTAGGTGGCTCAGAACAGAAAGAGAGGCTCTGTTTGGGAGAAAGTAAGGAAAGAGAACAAGAGTCTCAGTCTAGCAATCCACAGAATTCTTCTAAATCTTATCCAGCAGTACTTATCCAAGATCGTCAAGCAGTACCTCTATGAGTCCGGAGGAACCACTGCATTATTGGGCATGGGGTGGCCCCTAAAGCACATACAGCTTAGATCACAACTCCCTAGTCCTTCTGAATATATGGAAAGCCTTCCCAAGGAGGATGGGTACCAACAAGCCCAGACTGAGAAGACTACAATGAATAACTGACTTCAATGCCCAAACACAGACAAATATCTACAAGTGTCACGACCATCCAAGAAAGCATGACCTCACCAAAGGAACTAAATAAGGCACCAGGGACCAATCCTGGAGAAACAGATATGTGACCTTTCAGACAGAGAATTCAAAATAGCTGTTTTGAGGAGACTCAAAGAAAAATCAAGATAACACAAAGAACGAATTCAGAATTCTATCAGGCAAATTTAATAGAGATTGAAACAACTAAAAAGAATAAAGCAGAAATTCTGGATCTGAAAAATGCAATTGGCATACTGAAGAATTCATACGAGTCTTTTAATTGATCAAGCAGAAGAAAGAATTAGTGAGCTTGAAGACAGGGTATTTGAAAATACAAAGTTAGGGGAAACAACAACAAAAAAAGAATAAGAAAGCAATGAAGCACACCTATGGGATCTAGAAAATAGCCGCAAAAGGGCAAATCTAAGAGTTGTTGGCCTTAAAGAGAAGGTAGAGAAAAAGATAGGGGTAGAAAGTTTATTCAAAGGGATAATAACAGAGAACTTCCCAAACCTAGAGAAAGATACCCATATCAAATACAAGAAGGTTATAGAACACCAAGCAGATTTAACCCAAAGGACTGCCTCAAGGCATTTAGTAATCAAACTCCCAAAGCTCAAGGATAAAGAAAGGACCCTAACAGCAGCAAGAGAAAAGAAACAAACATACAATGGAGCTCCCATATGTCTGGCAGCAGACTTTTCAATGCAAACCTTACAGGCCAGAAGAGAGTGGCATGACATATTTAGTGCTCAAAGAAAAAGAAAATTAACCTAGATTAGCATATCTGGTGAAAATATTCTTCAAACATGAAGGAAAACTAAAGACTTCCCCAGACAAATAAAAGTGGAGGGATTTCATCAACACCAGACCTATCCTACTACAAATGCTAAAGGGAGTACTTCAGTCAGAAAGAAAAGAACATTAATGAGCAATATAAAATCACGTGAAGCTACAAAACTCACTGGTAATAGTAAGCACAAAGAAAAACAAAGAATATTGTAACACTGTAATTATGGTGTGTAAACTACTCATATCTTAAGTAGAAAGATGAAAAGATGAACCAATTGAAAAAAATAACTAGAACTTTTTAAGACATAGGCAGTATAATAAGATATACATAGAAACAACAAACAGTTAAAAAGTGGGAGGATAAAGTTAAAGTGTAGAGCTTTAATTCGTTTTCTCTTTGCTTGTTTATGCAATCAGTATTAAGTTGTCATCAGTTTAAAATAATGGGTTATAAAATACTATTTGCAAGCCTCATGGTAACATACATGGTAACATACGATGGGTACAGAAAAATAAAAAGCAAGAAACTAAGTTATATCACCGGAGGAAAAAACTTTCACTAAAAGAAAGACAGGAGGAAAATTAAAAAGGAAGAGAAGACCACAAAACAAATAACAAAATGGCAGGAGTAAGTACTTCTTTATCAATAATTACATTGAATGTAAATAGACTAAATGTACCCAATGAAAATATTCATTGATCTGTTACCTACAAGAAACACAAAGACAACTATAAAGACACACATAGACTGAAAATAAAGGGAAGAAAAAAGATATTCCATGAAAATGGAAACAAAAAAAAGAGTAAGAATAGTTATATCAGACAAAACAGATTTCAAGACAAAAACTATAGGAAGAGACAAAGAAGGTCACAGTATAATGATAAAGGGGTCAATTTAGCAAGAGGATATAACATTTTAAGAGGACAATGAAGTTGAAAACCTAGAATAAATGGTTAAATTCCTAGATGCATAAAACTTACCAAGATTGAACCATGAAGAAATCCAAAACTGGAACAGACCAATAATAAGTAATGATTTCAAAGGTGTAATAAAAAGTCTCTCAGTAAAGAAAAGCCCAGGATCTAATGGCTTCACTGCTGAATTCTATCAAGCATTTAAAGAAGAACTAATACTAATTCTACTCAAATTATTATGAAAAATAGAAGGGAAGGGAATACTTCCAAACTCATTCTATGAGGTCAGTATTACTCTGATACCAAAATCAGAGAGATACATCAATAAAAGAAAACTAACAAAGGGCTAATATCCAGAACCTACAAAGAACTCAAACAGATTTATGAGAAAAAAACATACAACCCCATCAAAAAGTGGGCAAAGGATATAAACAGACATTTCTCAAAAGAAGACACGCATACAGCCAACAGGCACATGAAAAAATGCTCATCATCACTGGCCATCAGAGAAATGCAAATCAAAACCACAATGAGACAGCATCTCACACCAGTTAGAATGGCAATCATTAAAAAGTCAGGAAAAAACAGGTGCTGGAGAGGATGTGGAGAAATAGGAACACTTTTACACTGTTGGTGGGATTGTAAACTGGTTCAAACATTGTAGAAAACAGTATGGTGATTCCTCAAGGATCTAGAAGTAGAAATGCCATATGACCCAGCCATCCCATTACTGGGTATATACCCAAAGGATTATAAATCATGCTGTTATAAAGACACATGCACATGTATATTTATTGCAGCACTATTCACAATAGCAAAGACTTGGAATCAACCCAAATGTCCATCAGTGACAGACTGGATTAAGAAAATGTGGCACATATACACCATGGAATATTATGCAGCCATAAAAAAGGATGACTTTGTGTCCTTTGCAGGGACATGGATGCAGCTGGAAACCATCATTCTCAGCAAACTATCACAAGAACAGAAAACCAAACACTGCATGTTTTCACTCATAGGTGGGAATTGAACAATGAGATCACTTGGACTCTGGAAGGGGAACATCACACACCGGGGCCTATTATGGGGAGGGGGGAGGAATGGCATTGGGAGTTATACCTGATGTAAATGACGAGTTGATGGGTGATGACGAGATGATGGGTGCAGCACACCAACATGGCACAAGTATATATATGTAACAAGCCTGCACGTTATGCACATGTACCCTAGAACTTAAAGTATAATAAAAATAAATAAATAAATAAAACTAACTACAGGCCAATATCTCTGATGAATATTGACGCAAAAGCCCTCAACAAAAAACTAGCAAATCAAATTCAACAAAACTTTGGAAAGATCACTCATCATGACAGAGTGGAATTTATCCCTAGTATTCAAGGATGGTTCAACATATGCAAATCAATCAGTGTGATACATCATATCAACAGAATAAAGGATTTAAAAACCCATATGATCATTTCAACCTCCCTTCATAATAAAAATATTCAAAAAACTGGATACAGAAGGAGCATACCTCAACATAATAAAAGCCATATATGGCAAAAGCAAATTAAGTGTTCATTAACAGATGAATCAATAAAGAAAGTGTAGTACTCACCTACAGTGTAATACTATTCAGCCATAAAAAGAATGAGATTCTGTTATTTGCAACAACATAGATGGAACTGGAGGTCATTATGTTAAGTGAAATAAAACAAGCACAAAAAGACAAACTTTTCATATTCTCATCTATTTGTGAGATCTAAAAATCAAAGCAATTGCACTTATGGACATATAGAGTAGAAGGATGGTTACCAGAGGCTGAGAAGGTTAATAGGGGGTTGGAAGAGGAGGTCGGATGGTTAACGTGTACAAAATCAATTAAAAAAAAGAATGAGTAAGACCTAGTCTTTGATAGCATAACAGGGTGACTGTAGGCAAAAATAATTTAATCACACATTTAAAAATAACCAAAAGTGTATAACTGGATTATGTGTAACACAAAGGATAAATGCTTGAGGGGATGGATACTCCATTTTACATCATGTGATTATTACACATTTTTTGCTTATATCAAAACATCTCATGCACTCCATAAATATATTATATACCCATTAAAAGTTAAAAAAATTACGATGACCAGGTCACACTTAAAGGCAAATAAGGACCTCTGTGGCATCAATCTTATTTGGCACTCCACGTGTAAACCCAAAAGGTAGCCAAATTTAAGAACTGCTGTTCTACACTCTTGCAAATCAAAATATGGTCTGTGGTTCAGCAGCATTGTTATAACTTGGAAGCTTGTTAGAAAAACTGATCTCAGATTTATCATATATGCAGATGACTTTGTTACGTTAAAGTTTTAGTAGCACTGGTTCCACAAGGGGTTTCAGCCTTGTAGCTTAGATCCTAAACTTTGAGACTTGTTATTTTGCTTACGATTTTAATTCATGTAGTGGGGAACAGTGACAACCCTAGGGAGTAATTCCAAAGTTTTGTTTCAAAAAAGCATCTGGACTTTTCAGGAAGCCACATGTCCCTGCAGGGATGTCATTTCATCCCTTTTGCTCTTGCTAACTTTATCTTTACATTTTTGTTGTAGTTCTTTCATTTATTTTGTTCCTGGTCTTGCACATGTTTGGTGACTGCAACAGGTTGAGGGAAAATATGATGCTAAGTGAGATGTGAGGCAAGTGAAAGCCTTCATGCACTTAATCTAAAAATGAAGCAACACCCTAAATATAAAGTGTGAATTGCTTGTAGATGCGCTGACACCCTGAGGTGTGGGAGGAGAAGGAGGCAGTAACCACAGGACTCACCTGAGCTGGCTGGCTCAGCTCCCTGTTGGAACAATGGGATTCCCTAAAGGCAAAATCACACCTGAGCCTCCTCTAACACTCCAAAAGCAGTAACCTCCTCATGAGCAGGGGGAGTTGTTCTTCAAGAAGCATAGAGTCCTGATAAATAATGTTTTCATTTAGGTTGAGTCAGTCATTTAGCATTGAAATAGCTTTCTAGATATGATAGGTATTTTTAGAATTTGCATTAATTCTATCAGCATTATGGCTAAGAAATGGGCTTAGCAATAGCTAGTAGAAGATTGGCTAAAAGTCTACAAGGATTTCTCCTTGTTTTTAGAATCTCCCTATCTCCCTAGTTGCAGCCTCAGGTTTGTCCTGTGTCCATGTGACCTGTGTAAATGCCTTACACCTTACATCCCTTCCTGCTCCCCACTCCCAAACACATGCATAAACTGGGAATCCCCTGTGCCCCCTTTCTAAGAGTGTCTCTCCTAGCTAATAGTGGAGTGTTGGAAGGGGACATCCTGAAAGACTCAGCATAATTATTAATGTGGCTAATATTTATCAGGTCCTTTCAATGTGCCAAGCACTTAACAAGCATTATTTCATTTCATTCTCATAACAATTGTCTGAATTTAGTATTACTATTTTTATCCCCATTTTGTAGAAGAAAAAACTAAGTAACTGACCTAAGATCCTACAGCTATTCAAAGTCAAACCTGGTGGGATGCAAACTCAGGCATTCTGTCCCCAGAGCCCATGCTCTGACCCACTCGACCCACTACACTAAAATAGCTCCCTAAATGAGACTCTCTAGACAAAATGGGGAACTTAAACTTGGCTTATTATGAAAATCCTAAGCAAGAAATTTTAGACTAATACAATGTACTCCCATATGTCTACCACCTAGATTTATCAACCATTAACGTTTCGTCTTATTTCATCCATATTTATTCTTACTGAGTCACATAAAAGTAAATTTTAGATCTTCTTATATGTCACCCCTTTAGTAGATAGAATGGTGGTTCCAAAAACATATAGCCATGCCCTAATCTCCAGGACCTATGAATATTACCTTATATGTTAAAATATAGTATATTACCTTATTTGGAAAAGGGGTCTTTGCAAAAGTAATTAACTTAAGAATCTTTAGATGAGGAGATCATCCTGGCTTATCCCAGTGAGCCCTACATCCAAGGATAAGCATCCTTGTAAGAGAAGGCCAGAGGGAGATTTGACATACAAGTTCCTTGGCAGCTGTGAGCCAAGGAATGCCAGGAGCTAACACAAGCTGGAAAAAGCAAAGATAGATTCTCCCCTAGAGCCATCAGAAGGAACACAGTCCTGCCAACATCATTTCAGTCAAAATTCTAGTTTCTAGAACTTTGAGATAATAAATTTCTGTTATTTTTAAGCCACCAAGTATGTAGTGATTTGTTACGGCAGCCCTAGGAACAAGTACAACCTTTCAATGATTGAGTATGCATCACCAACAAAATCAGGGTATTCTTCTACATATAGACAATAAAATGATCACATCTAGCAAAAGTAACATGAATTCCATATATATTTATATAAACAAGTATATATAAATATATATTATAAGCAAGTACATATTTTATATAAAATAATATATTTATATAAACAAGTATATACTTATATATCAATATATTCATAAGTAATATATACAATATATACATATAAATATGTTATATGTATCTATACAAATTTATATATTTAATAAATTTATATATTTAATATATAAATTAATATAATTTAAATATATAGATAGAAGAAAAAGAAGATGATTCAATTCATTATTATAAGGAACTGGCTCATGTAATCATGCAATTATGAAGGTGATGTCCTACAATCTGCTGTCTACAGTTGGAAACCCATGAAAGCTGGTGGTGTGGTCTAGCCTGAATGAGAAAGCCTGAGAAGCAGGAAAGTCAACGTTAAAGTTCCAGCATGAATCTGAAGGCTTGAAAACCAGAGAAGTTGATGGTATAAATCCTAGTCCAAAGGCAGGGGAAGACTGATGACCCAGCTCAAGCAGGTAGACAAAGAAGAGAAAATGTTTCCCTTCCTTTGCTTTTTGTTCTATTCAGGCCCTCAGTGGATTGATGATGCCTACTCACATTGGGGAGGTCAGTCTGCTTTACTGAATCCAGCAATTCAAATGCTAATTCTATCCAGAAACACCCTCATAGACACACCTGGAAATAATGTTTAGACAAATACCTGGCACCCTGTGACTCAGATGAATTGAAATAAAATTAACCATCACAGATGTCAAGACTGGACTGAACCCAAAGCATTCGTATTCCATGCAGAGCTCACTGTGGCTGGAATTTCACCTTTTGAAATGTCTGTATTTATGTAAATTTTCCCTGCTTCCTTTGAAAATGCCCCATTTCTAGACAGGTGCATTACATGACAGCACAGCGGTATTAATTGATTTCTTGATCTACATGGCTTTTCCACTGATCAGATGGTCAAAGGGGATTTGAGACTAATAGGTGTTTGACAAAGAAAACCTTCATCTACTTTCTAATTTTTCCAAGGCTGGATACAATGAACTGGAGGAATAGAGGGGAGAATTGCCAGTACTCAGGAGTCAGGCTTCACATTGATCATGCAGCTAATAAGAAAGAAGGTAAAGGTGCCAAGCCCCTTGCCATGTGAGAGCTTCCATTAACTTTGGCAGAAGATAGAAAGGAAAATAATACTACTATTTAGAAACTGCCACTGATGTTTCTTGACTTCTCCTGAGTCGACTACTATTTTCCCCTCAATGATTCAAATACAAGATAAATTTTTCTCATCACTCTGTCTCAAGGCTCTGAAATAAGGCATCCTTTCCTGTCTTTTATTTGATTTAAAGCCAGCTTCAAGCATTTATTGAACTGATTAGCACATTAGTTTTATTATTTTTTTCCATGTCCTTTTATGTTCTGGTGAGTTTATTAGGTGAGGCCAGTTTCCTTCAGAGAATTTAATCCAAAGGCCTTTACTAGAAGGCTGGCATGTTTCCTTTTCTCATAAAGATAAGGAAACATCAATAGGCATAACACATAGCAGAATGTCTAGCCTAAGTTATGGAAAAGTCTCCATCCCATGCTCCCTGGTGAGGCTGACTTCACACTTACTGGCTTACTTCTCCCAGTACTTGGTTTACAAGTAAGACAAGTAATCCCCTCTGGGGGTGACTGGTCATGTTTCTTTGTTTACTCTGGGGGTCATTTTGCCACTAACAGCTATACTGGCTCTATGCAGAACGTCAAACCTGAGGCTGTCTACCTGAGCTATAGGGAAGAAGAAGCTACAGAGTTCCCTTTAATAAGACATCAGCAATATGTTTAGTGGCTAGGGAAGATGGGTCACATTTAGGAATACATGGAGAATCTGTTTTAAAAGAGAGAGAATCCAAATATATTGTACTCCTAATCAGAGGTCCCTAGACTCCAAATTCATTTCCTAATACAGTTTCTCAAGCTTTTATTTCAATAATGTATGTATTCGGCAATGTCTGATGAATACTTCTACTTCATTTTTTCGTTGTCCACTCGTTCATTAACATCTGCAATGGTGTCTTGGATGGAGGGCGAACTGGAGAAGCACTGAAAAGGAAAGAGAGTGATATTACAAAGCCCCTGAAGTTGGAAACACACAAGCAGCCTGAACACACTTCTGTCCTCACCAATGGAAAAAGCTCAGCTGCTCTTTCATTTTGCTTCTACATTCCCCAAACCCCAGGCTGCCCTACAATCCTTTTTTATCTCTTTTAAGACAACCTTTTATATTGAGGAAAGATTGAACAAAGGTATTGAATTATCCAGAACAAAATGGAAACTTCCAATTTTGGAATTGTGAAGCCTACCAAAGCTTCACAATTCAACTCATCAATTATGTAGATGCTGCAAAGACTAATTTTTAAAAAGCATTTGATATTGCTTAATTATACTTCCTTATTACTTATCTGCTGCTGGTGCTTATTATCATTAAAGAAAAAGAAAGCAACTTTCAAGTTTTCCTGGACAGCTCTTCCAGGACAATCAATCTACTTCTATTCCCTATTTTCTTAATTATAACAAGACATAATTATGTACAGTAGATTCTCATTGGTGGGAACATAATGAATACAAATTTTATACTGGTCATACGTAGTGTGTTCATGTAAGATGGGTCAAATCTGAAGCAGACCTCAGAGGGTGTCCTGGAAGATGATGACATGTGGAGTGACACCACCAAATCCAACTGCCCCAAAACACAAAGTCCCGAACTGTCAAAATCACTCAACACGTAAATAGATACATACAAATATAAACAGGTAAATAAATAGGCCTCTAAACAGGTATGCAAAAATATAAATTAAAAAAAACATAACATAGAGTGAGCATAATAGATAATGGGAGGGGAGAGGGATCAAGGAGACTGACTAGACACAAGGAGTGCATGTGCCCTCCATGGAGAGGAACCAGAATAGTAAGCAGATACTCACACTTCACACAGATCATCGAGGAGAGAATTCACCAGAGAAGACAAGGGAAGCACCAGAAGTAAGTAAGAAGAGGGTTTGGTACAGCTTGCTGGCAGGGGGCTGAGAGCCAGGAGAGCCTCCTGGGTGTGGGGAAAACCTCAAGGCTCTGAAATGGGTTTTTACGATCTTGGTCGCAAGAGAATCCCTCAACCCACTAGGGCCTCAGGCCTGACACACAGAGGTGCCTAACGATTGCTCAGAGACATTGCTCCAGAAAGGGAACCCCACATGCCTCCAAGCCAAGAGCAGCCTCAGCTGGGCACCATTCTGAGACTGTAGATACTAGGGATCTACAGACATGGCTGCTGCTGCTGCTGCACTGATTCTAGGAGACAGACGGAGAGGCTGGGTACTCCCATGCACCCCCTGGGAGGGTCCCTACTGCCCTGCCACAGGCTGCTGTTGAGACTGAGATGTGAGTAGACTACACCTGCACTCCCCCTAGCATCTTGCCCACACTGCTTGCCTAGGAGGTCCCCACCCTCCCTGGACCCTGGACCCAGGCCCAAAGCACCATTTTGAGTCTAATGCTGGGTTGTGTCCTGCCCTCAGGCTAAGTTCAGGCTGCCATGACTGCAGCTGCTGCTAAGGAGGATCAGGGAAAGTAGGCTCTCCTATGCATATCTAGAATAATACCACTGTTCTGGAATGGGTGGCATAAGACTGAGACACAAGTGGACCACACTCCCCACAGCTTCTTGCCCATGCTACCTGCTTGGGAGGGTCCTCACTGCCCTCACTGGTTGCAAGACCAAGGTGCCATTTTGAGAGTTTAATGCTGGGCTGCCCCCTGCCCTTGGGCAAAGTTTGAGTTGACATGGCTGCACCTGCCACCCATCTACAGGAAGAACATGGGAGACCAATCTCTCCTGAGCACACTTAGGACGATACCCACTGCCCTGCTATGGGTGGCTGTGGGATTACGGACTAGGCTTCTCAGCCCGTTGCAGCTTCCAGCAACACCAACACAGACTGCTTGGGTCCCGGTGGTTTCTTTTCTACTGTTACTTTCATCACCCACACCACACCAGCTGCCCAGAGGTCGGAGAACCCACCCACATAGCTGGCCCACTGCTCCCACTACTAGCTTCTAAGCAAGCTACCAGGAGGCTAAGAATAAGCCCTCCAGAATCCAGTAACATGGTGCCAGTGTCAACTGCTCTGGGGCCTAAAACAGGCACACTCACTCCACTGCTGCCACCAATGGAGCCCAAAGACTGACTCATGTGCCATCCAACTCCCCGGATAAACTTCACCACAACCTCAGCTAATAGCTATACCTTAAGTCACTGAAGAAATCACAGATATCACTGATCCTGTGTACCGCTGAAGAAGTTATACAAAGACAACACTACTCCCGGCACCCAAAGCCAAAACCAAAGTATCTTAACAACATACATACATACTCAGGAAAAAAAATCTTTTTTTTTTTTTTTTTTTTTTTTTTTGTTGAGACGGAGTCTCGCTCTGTCGCCCAGACTGGAGTGCAGTGGCCGGATCTCAGCTCACTGCAAGCTCCGCCTCCCGGGTTTACGCCATTCTCCTGCCTCAGCCTCCCGAGTAGCTGGGACTACAGGCGCCCGCCACCTCGCCCGGCTAGTTTTTTGTATTGTTTTTTTTAGTAGAGACGGGGTTTCACCGTGTTAGCCAGGATGGTCTCAAACTCCTGTCCTCGTGATCCGCCCGTCTCGGCCTCCCAAAGTGCTGGGATTACAGGCTTGAGCCACCGCGCCCGGCCAAAAATTCTTTCCTACAAAAACAATTTCAAAAAAACAGAACAAACAACTGCTACACTAGATGTGCAGATATCAATGGAAAGACACAGAAAATATGAAAAAGCAGAGAAATATGATGCTACCAAAGGACCACAACAATTGTCTAGAAACTGTTTCCAATCAAGAATTCTTTGAAATGCCGGATAAAGAATTCAAAATATTAATTTCAAAGAAACTCAATTAGATGAAAAAGAAATCTGAAAACCAATACAAAGAAATCAGAAAATCAGTTCAGTATATGAGTGAAGAATTTACAAGAAGATAGATAGTTTGTTTTTTTAAGACACGGTCTTTCTGTGTTGCCCAGGCCAAAGTGTGGTGGTGTAATCATGGCTCACTGCAGCCTTGAACATCTAGACTCAAGCAATCCTCCCACTTCAGCCTCCTGGGTGGGTAGGGTGAAGTGGGATGCCAGCCACACCTGGCTAACTTTTTAAATTTTTGTAGAGATAGGGTTTCACCCAAGCTAAAATAGGTATCTTTTAAAAAACTGAGCAGAAATTCTAGAAATAAAAGATTCATTGGAGGAAATACAAAATAAGTGTAAAAGCTTCAATAACAGACTGGACCAAGCAGAAGACAGAATGTCAGAAGCTGAAGACTGGTCTTCCAAAATAATCCATTCAGACAAAAATAAGGAAAAACTAATAAAAAAGAATGAACAAAGTCTTTGAGACACTGGGACTACATAAAGTTGCTGCACTTATGAGTTATTGGTTTTCCTGAAGGGGAAAAGAGATCAAAAAGTTTATAAAATCTATTTCAAAAAATAATTGATGAAACTTCCCAAACCCTGTCAGAGAGTTAGACAGCTAGATACAGGAGGCTCAGCAATCCCCAGGCAAGTATAAAAAGTACTTCCCTACAGCATGTTATATTCAGAATATCTAATGTCAACGTGAAAAAAAGAATTTTAAGAGAAAAGCATCAAGTCACCTGTAAAGGAAATGGATAAATTCTGGGAAACATGCCACCTCCTGAGATTGAAGCAGGAAGAAATAGAAACTTCTGAACAGATCAACAATAAATAGCGAGATTGAATCAGTAATAAAAAAAAAAAAATCTCCCAGCAACAACAAAAAAGCCCAAGATCAGATGGATTCACAGCTGAATTCTATCAAACATACAAAAAAGAACTAATAACAATCCTTCTGAAACTATTTTTAAAAAATGAGGAGGGGGAAACTCTTTGTGACTCATTCTATGAGGCCAGTATCATCCTTATACCAAAACCAGACAAGGACACAAGAAAAAAGAAAACAAGAAACCAATATCCCTGATGAACACAGGTACAAAAATCCTCAAAGTAACACTAGCAATCTGAATCCAACAGCATAATACACCATGATCAGGTGGAATTTATCCCAGGGATACAAGGATGGTTCAACACATACAAATCAATTAATGGGACACATCACATAAACAGAACTAAGGACAAAAAATATATGATAATCTCATATATCATATATTCTGCATCTGGATAGCCACATGCAGAAAAAGTATTTGATAAAATCTGGCATTCCTTTATGATAAAAGTACTCAACAAACTAGGCATAGAAGAAACATACCTCAACATAATAAAGGCCATATATGACAAACCCATACCCAACATCATACTTAATGGTAAATGTTGAAAGCATTCTAAGAACTGGAACAGGACAAGGATGCCCACTTTTACCACTCTTATCCAGCACAGTACTGGAAGTCCTCACCAGAGCAATCAGGCAAGAAAAGAAAATAAAAGGCATCCAAACTGGAAAAAAGGAAGTCAAATTATCCCTGTTTACAGATTCTGTGCTATTATATCTAGAAACCCCTAAAGACTCTACCAGAAAATTATTAGATTTGATAAATAAATTCAGTAGTTTCTGTCCAAAATTAATGTACAGAAATCAGCAGTGTTTCTATACAACAATGATCTAGCTGAGAACCAAATTAAAAAGGTGAGTCCACTTGTAACAGCTACAAAAGAAGAGGAAATACCTAGGAATTGATTTAATCAGGGAGGTGATAGATCTCTATAAAAAGAATTATAAAACACTGATGAAAGAAGTTGTAGATGATATGAACAAATGAAAAAAAACACGCCATGCTCATGGATTGGAATAATCACCATCATTAAAATACCTAACTGTCCCAAGCATTCTACAAATCCTATGCAATTCCTATCAAATTATCAATGACATTTTTCAGAGAATTAGAAAAAAAATCCTGAAATTCATATGAAACCAAAAAAGAGCCTGAATAACCGAAGCAATCCTGAACAAAAAGAACTAAGCTGGAGGCATTACATTACCTGACTTCTAATTCTACTACAAGGGTATAGTAACCAAAGCAGCATAATACTGGTGTAAAAATAGACACATAGGCCAGGCACGGTGGCTCATGCCTGTAATCCCAGCACTTTGGGAGGCCGAGACGGGTGGATCACAAGGTCAGGAGATCGAGACCATCCTGGCTAACAGGGTGAAACCCCGCCTCTACTAAAAAATACAAAAAACTAGCCAGGCGAGGTGGCGGGTGCCTGTAGTCCTAGCTACTCGGGAGACTGAGGCAGGAGAATGGCGTGAACCCGGGAGGCGGAGCTTGCAGTGAGCTGAGATCTGGCCAGTGTACTCCAGCCTGGGTGACAGAGCGAGACTCCGTCTCAAAAAAAAAAAAAAAAAAAAAAAAAAAATAGACACATAGATCAATGGAACAGAATAGAGAACCAGTAATAAAGACGTATGATTACAACAAACTGATCTTTGACAAGTCAATAAAAATAAGTAGTGGTGATATGACATACTACTCAATAAATGGTGCTGGGAAAGTTGGATAGCCATATGTAGAATAATGAAACCGGACCCATACCTCTGACCACATACAAAAATTAAGTCAAGATGGATTACATAGCTAAACCTAAGACCTAAAACTATAAAAATCCTAAAAGAAAACCTAGGAAAAACTGTTCTAGACATTGCCTAGGCAAAGAATTTATGACTAAGTCCTCAAAAGCAAATGCAATGAAAACAAAAATAGGCAAACAGCACTTAACTAAACCAAAAAGCTTCTTCACAGCAAAAGAAACAATCAACATAGCAAACAGGTAATCTACAGAACAGGGAAAAAGTTTTTGAAAACTATGAATCTGACAAAGGGCTAATATCTAGAATCTTCAAGGAACCCAAACAACTCAACAACAACAAAAAAAAAAACACTGAAAAAAAAAAAAAAAAACATTGAAAAGTGGGCAAAGGAAATAAACAAGACATTTTTCAAAAGAAGACATACAAGTGGCCAAGAAACATGAAAAAACGTTCAGCATCACTAATCATCAAAGAGATGCAAATTAAAACCACAATGAGATACCATCACACCCCAGTTAGAATGGCTATTATTAAAAAGTCTAAAATCAACAAATGTTGGCAAGGATGTGAAGAAAAGAGAATGCTTATGTACTCTTGGTGGCAATGTAAGTACCACCAAGACTTACACTGGGACTTGTATAGTCTCTATGGAAAATAGTATGGAGGTACAGTCTCTATGGAAAATAGTATGGAGGTTTCTCAAAGAGCTGAAAATAGAAGTACCGTTTGATCCCACAGTCCCACTACTAAGTATGTACTCAATGGGAAAGAAATTATATCAAAAAGATACCTGCATTGTATGTCAATCACAGTACTATTTTCAATAGTAAAGATATGAAATCAACCTAAGTGTCCATCAGTGGAGGATTATATGAAGAAAATGTTCATATTTCTTACTCAGCCATAAAAAATAATGAAGACCTTTTTGGGCTGGAGGCCATTATCCTAAGTGAAATAACTTAGGAACTTAACACTTATAAGTGGGAGCTAAACAATGTGTACACAAAGGCATACAGCATGGAGTAACAGACACCTGGAGACTACAAAAGGTGGGAAGGTGGGAGCGAGTTGAGGATTGAAAAATTACCTATTGGGTACAATGTTTACTATGTGGGTTATGGGTATATTAAAAGCCAAGGCTTCTCTACTATGCAATATACACGTTTAAGATATCTGCACTTGCACCTCCCAAATACATAAAAATTTAAATAAAAAATTGATGATGGACTCTTAGAAAATGTCATATGACTTGGGCTGGGCATGGTGGCTCATGCCTGTAATCCCAGCACTTTGGGAGGCTGAGGCAGGCAGATCACCTGACATCAGGAGTTCAAGACCAGCCTGGCCAACATGGCGAAACCCTGTCTCTACTAAAAATACAAAAATTAGCTGGGCATGGTGGTAGGCACCTGTAATCCCAGGATTACTCAGGGGACTGAGGCATGAGAATTGCTTGAACTTGGGAGGTGGAGGTTGCAGCAAGCCAAGATTGCGCCACTGCACTCCAGCCAGCCTGGAGGATAGAGTGAGACACTGTCTCCAAAAAAAAAAAAAAAGAAAAAAAAAAAAAGAACAAAACAAAAAAAAAAAGAAAAGAGATGACTCAAAAAATAACCCAACAGTCCACAGAATAGAATGATGAAAAGTGAGGGAAACTGGTAAATGCAATCAAATCCCTTGTGAAATCACCTGTTGAATAAAATCTTTTCATTTTATGAGGTTCAGAAAGGCAATGGGATTTGGCCCAATTCTTAGTTAATACTAAGTCAGTTCTGCCTTTGTCACATGGAAGTAGTCATATGCAATATGTAAAAATGGATGTGGCTGTGTTGCCACAATGCTTTACTTACAAAAACAGCCAACAGGTCACATTTTGTCCTTGGGCTGTAGTTTGTTGACTATTGATAGAGACTCACAAGAAAAAACAATAAGAATTGTGACCTTATACTATAAACTTTCCTCCTCTTCAAACAAAGCAATTATCTGTGTGTGTATGTGTGTGCGTGCACACGTATGTGCACATGCCATATATTTTGTGTAAAAGGTAATATGAACACTTCTGTAGACCAGAAATGGAAATAGAAACCCAGCGCTATCAGTTGGGTTGAAGAATATGCACTGGATATCACATGCAGAAGGAGATGAAGACAGACAATAGTATAACTATGAGATTGTAGAGAATCCAAAGCTTTCCACACCATGGTGAGAGACCTGAACTGGACTCATTTGTTACACCAGGAGCTAAAGAGTGTTTCTCCGTCCAAGAAAGGAAGACTGAATAAGCTGATACTACTGTTTTTGACTATAGCTTGCATAAAATGTAAGCTGTAGCAAGAAGCAGCAGCAAAAGTCAGTCAGAACGTTCAGGTCTGGAATGAGCTTCTTGCTGGCTGAGTGAATGGATCTTTACATTCACAGTTCATCTTGAAGCTGGAGCTAATTTAGGACCTGGTTCTACTTCTGGGTTGAAGAACTTTATCTAGAAAATTGCTTAGAGCAGAGTGAGACCAAAGACCAAAACCACAAAACCATAAAAACACTTTCTATTCAAGATGAATCTACAAACTGAAATTTAAGAGCACATTAGGAAATTTAACGTTAAGAATGAAACTAAGAAAACAAAGTCTAGGGAGATAAATAGATAAATTCACACATGGCAAAATGTAAACAATGGAACAACCTCCATATGACTTTAAAATAAGAATATTTAAGATCCTCAAGTAGATACAGATAAGAATTTACCCAGCAAGATAATTTTGAAAATACAGTAGATGGATATGAATAAAAAACCAAGCAATCCCACTTCTGCACATATATCCAAAGGAATTGAAATTCATATGTCGAATAGATGTCTGCACTCCCATGTTCACTGCAGCTCTATTCACAATAGCCAAGATATAGAAACCACTGAAGTGCCCACTGATGGACAAATGGATTTTTAAAATGTGGTATAGATACAAAATGGAGTATTATTCATCCTTTAAAAAGTAGGAAAGTCTGTCATCTGTGGCAACATGGATAAACCTAGAGGACATTATGCTAAGTGAAATAAGCCAGGCATAGTGAGACAAATACTGTATGACATCACCTATATGTCAAATCTATAAGTGTCAAACTCAAAGAAGTAGATAATAGAACAGTGGTTACCAGAGGCTGGGTGGGAGTGGAGAAGGCAGAGAATGGAGAGAGATTGGTTAAATGGTACAAAGTTTCAGCTGGACAGGTCTTCCTGTTCTGGTGATTTACTGCAGAAGGTGGTGACTATAGTTAATAATAATGTATTGTATATTTTAAAAGAGCTAAAAGCAAGGATTTTAAATGGTATTACCACAAAGAAATGATAAATATTTGAGGTGATGGATACGCCAATTAGCCTGATTTGATTATTTTATAGTGTTTACACAATTATATGTCAATTAAAAATAAAATTTCAAAAAAACCTAAGAGAATTTTCAAAACAAAATGAATTCCTAACTCTCAAATACATATAAAATAAATGCGTGTTAAAGATTTTCTTTAATGTAATAAGAAAACTAGGCAGATGTTACACTGAGCTCAAAAGAGAATCCATGAACAGATACATTTATAGATCAGGAATATTAAAATGTGTGCAAACTTTTTTCTGGGATAAAAGAGACAGAATTTTTATGTCTATAGACAAGAATTATTTTGCATAGCTATCAGTTATCTACAATATACAGAGTTATAAAATATCTCCATAGAATCAGAATTTAATAACCCCAAGAGGTCTCCTCTAGAGTCTAGACAATGCAACTTTTTCTCTCTATGACCATGATCAAATGTTAACATTAGCTTGCTTTAGTTTGCAGGTACAGGTGGCTTTAAAAAAATACTTTCTTGTGTACTTTTCTTCATTAAAAAAAAGTTTTAACTTTTTAAATTAAAAACAATTATATTCTCACCACCTCTCAACTCAAGATTCTGATTCTGTAGGTTCGGAGATGAGTCTAAGATTTGTAATTTTTTAATTACAAGGTTATTCTGACGTGCAGCTGGTTTGGGAACCTTTTACTAGATGGTAACTAACATTCCTCCCAATTCTGAGATTCACAGCAAATGCCCTTGTTTCCTAGTTTGGTGGCAAGGCTGGGATCAAGGCCTAGGTTAGCTAAGGGCTAATGAAAGGTTTAGAGGCTTAACCCAGAGAAGAAAGGCACAGCAGTCCATTCTATGCCTAGGTTGGCAGGATGCAAATATCAGGTGCCAGACATTTTTTATAGATGAACTTACCATTTCCCTGGAGCAGAATTAGGATAACAGTCATCCAGTGCAATGTCTGGGCAGGCCTATTAATTGCTCTGAGCCTCATTATGTGTGCCCTGTCTACATCACAGGCTACTATGAGAATGTATTTGGAGCTGCTTTATAAACTGTGAAGTGCTATTTAGTGATAAAATGTTGCAATAATGCTTATTAGTACTGGTCATTATTTTGGCAAACCAGTTATACATGGCAAATCAGAGATATGCTAGAAATTATACTATGCTTTTTTTTATTTGATGGGGGGTAAGGAACAAAATGAGGCTGTTTCCTATCAGTATAAAAATATGTTTGGAAAAAACCTAGCCAAACCTAAGAGTCATGAATTACTTTTAGATACTAGATCTGATCAGCTTAGGAACCCAATAATGTAAACAAGATAATAATTTATATTAAAATACAGTCGGGCCAGCTAGCACTGGATGGAAAATCTCCACACTGTTAGGAGTTGTTCATGAGTATAATGGGATCCAATTGCTTTAAAGGGGATTCTGTGATTGCTTGGTATGTTAGGCTGTCCCAAAAGTTCCTATGAAAATAAACAAGTGAAATTCTCAAAAACACATGGTACTTATCAAACTCATCTCTATGACTTTTCATTGTCATCCTCTATGGCTATCTGAATCCTACTCATTTTCCGATTTGCCTTCTTCCTCCATGGATCTTTCTTTTATTGCCCATCACAAGTCACGACTACTTCTTCTTCCTCTTAACTCACAGCAAAACTTCTGGTCTTCATCACTCATGTAACTTTTGCTCATATTGCATGGCATGATGGTCATGGAGGATTTGCCAGCCCTTTTTAACAACTTTGTCTCTTCCTTCCTAGGTGATGTAGGAGAGGACAGCCTTTCCCTCTGCCTTCCTAGGTTTGATAGCTGGGTTTATCCAATAAACTGCCAACAGGCAGATCAATAGGAGAAAAGGTACACACATTTATTCATTTTTAACATTACATGCACAGGGGCATCACGGGAAAAAACACGTGAATCTCTGAAAGAGTGATGAGATTTGAGAGCTTCTACACCATCTTAATGGACAAAGGGGAGGGAGGCATGTAGGTCATTTAGGAGAGAGTAAATGATTTTCAGAAAAAAATGAGAGTCCTTAGAAGAATACATGGGAGATATGATGGTTTGTAACAAAGCTTGTCTGGGTGTTGTGTCGACTTCTAATTTCCTCTCCTGTGATGAGTCAATCTTCCCTGGGTGATGAAACTCCTGGGGATCGGGGAAATTAAGACAATTGATTTCCTTTTAGAGGACCTGGACCTACCTTTAGGCAAATAAGGGATGTTTAGAGAAAGTCTTTCCCAGCATTTGCTGCTTTTCAAGTGCCTTCGGCTCAAAATAATCAATATACCAAAGCAGCATATTTCAGGATGACATGTCCTGAACTCCTTCAATGATAAGCAGTCTAGGGCCAACAGCAATGCTGTGAACATTTTTGAATCTCCACTGCCCCCAGGCTCAGTATTTTATGCAAAAGATTGTAGACTCCGCTAATCTTTCTGAACCACTTAAGCCATTGACCAAGACTGTAGAAACTTCCAATTCTATATCAGAAGAGGATGAGTCTTACTTTTTTGCAAGGTCTATGGCATTGATTAATTTTAGAAATTCATTTTATCTTTCATATTTAAGATACATTGTCACTGACACAAGTAGCTGAATCTGAAGAACAATTAAAGCCAGATATTTGAGCACAGCAGGTCTTTGCCTACCTCTCTTGTCTCTTACCTAGCGTATCTTTGGTGTCTACATTATTCACCTTCATAGCAGATAATTCTCCCCCTCAGGATGGGAAACTTGATTATCAAAAGCTGCTGGAGGCCGGGTATGGTGGCTCGTGCCTGTAATCCCAGCACTTTGGGAGGCCAAGGCAGGTGGATCACCTGAGGTCAGGAGTTCGATACTGACCTCACCAACATGGAGAAATCCCATCTCTACTAGAAATACAGAATTAGCTGGGCGTGGTGGTGCATGCCTGTAATCCAAGGTACTTGGGAGGCTGAGGCAGGAGAATCGCTTGAACCCAGGAGGGGGAGGTTGCTGTGAGCTGAGCTCACACCATTGCACTCCAGCCTGGGCAACAAGAGCAAAACTCTGTCTCAAAAAAAAAAAAAAAAAAAAAAAAAAAAAAAAAAAAAAAAAAAAAACCCTGCTGGAATTTATAACTTATGCTTTCCATCTGTGGGGAGGGACTAACATGCTTTTTTCATTCTCAGTTTCACAATTACTGGGAAAGCTCTCTTAACTGGTCCAGCCTGGATCAGGTGATCATATCTGGACCAATCATCTTTAGTCAGGAATGAGGGTGAGATTACATTAAAACACAGATTCTTCCATCTGAACCATGTGGTTGGAATGGGAGGAGAAACAAAACAACAGGTATCAATCATACTTGCACATCTCATCTTTCACCATTCCCAATTAAAATCCGTCCTCATTATTTCCTTACACATCTTGCTTCTTTTTGTCTCTATCCCTTTCCTCACAGGCTACCCTCTTGATTTATTTATAAGGCTTTGAGGCTTCTCTTACAAGAATATTGAAGGCTTCTCTTACAAGAATATTGAATGTTTACATTCCCCTTACCATTTTTGGTCAAATGCTGTATCATAATGGCATGTATGGCATTGTAGTTAAATTAAGAAGACTCACATTCAGGTTCTTATCCTAAGATTTGCTAGCTGTATGACTCTCTGCAAATTCTCTCTGGGCCTCAATTTTCTCCTCTTCTTCTTCTTTTTTTTTTTTTTTTTAGACGGAGTCTCAGTCGCCCAGGCTGGAGTGTAGTGGCATGATCTCGGCTCACTGCAAGCTCCACCTCCTGGGTTCATGCCATTCTCCTGCCTCAGCCTCCTGGGTAGCTGAGACTACAGGCGCCTGCCACTACCCCCAGCTATTTTGTTTTGTTTTGTTTTGTTTTTTTGTATTTTTAGTAGAAACAGTGTTTCACCGTGTTAGCCAGGATGGTCTCGATCTCCTGACCTAGTGATCCGCCCGCCTCGGCCACTCCCAAAGTGTTGGGATTACGGGCGTGAGCCACCGTGCCCGGCCAGTTTTCTCTTTAATCTCGATAAAACGATTATAATGTCTACCTCACATATATATTTTAACATCCAAGTGAAGTAATGCATTACTTTGTAAATTACCATAAAGATAAAAAGGTATTTTCATATCTCAGTGCATGGTACCGGGAGGGGCTTTGACCTTACATTGGAACACTGATGAAATATGTTTGCCCTTAATGCTAGGCTGGGCCCACAGAACACCACTACCATCTATGTCATAGTTCAGATAATGTTTGCATCACTGGATGAAGAATCTATGGCACACTAATGCTCAATAGGCACAGGCAGATGCTCAATATCATGAGTCTTTAAGGAAAGGTCAACAGAAACTACAATGAGACATCACTTTATACCCACTTGGATGGCTATAATAAAAAGATAATAAGTGCTGACAAGGATATGAAAAAGCAGGAACCCTCATATATTGCTTATAGGAATGAAAAATGGTGCAGTCACTTTGGCAAATACTTCATCAGTTACCCAAAAAGTTAAATACAATTCGGTATTTATGCAATTTCTGTTTACCGTGTGAACCAGCAATTTCACTTTTAGGTATATACCCAAGATAAATGAAAACATTTGTACACAAAAAAATGTGTACACAAATGTTCACAATAGCATTATTCACAATAGCTAAAAAGTAGAAACAACTAAATGTCCATCAATTGATGAAGGGATGAACAAAATGCGATATGTACATATTATGGAATATTATTCTGTCATAAAGAGGAAGGAAGTATTGTACATGCTACAACATGGATGAACCTTGTAAACATTATGCTAAGTAAAAAAGCCAGTCAGAAAAGACTACATATTGTATGATTCTTTTTATCTAATATGTCCAAATATTTGGAGACAGAAAGTAGACTAGTGGTTGCCTAAGGCTGTATGTGAGGGAAGGAAAATGGAGACTGGACTCTTAATGGGTACAAGGCTTCTTTATGGGTTTATGGAAAGGCTTTAAAATTAGATGATGGAAATGGTTACACAACCTTGTAAATATTCTAGAAACCATTGAACAGGTGAATTATGGTATGTAAGTTATCTCAATAAAATGACTTTTTAAATACAAAAGGATCATTCTTAAAAAGAAAAAAAAATTGGAAGTAGTGCCTTGTGCCAACAGGTGGGAAGAGCCCTGATGCTTGGAAGTAAGGTTCCAACCAACACACTCAAATTCAGAGTTAGAACCTCCAGTCTCCCTAGTGGGGTACTAACAAGAGCTCTTTCACAAATCTCCATTCCTCTGCTTATATACTTCCCTGGGCTCAACATGTCCTTTCCTTCTTGCCTACCAAGTAACTTCTTATTCCTCCTTTGAGAGTCATCTCAGGTATCCACTTCTTGTGAGTTATTTCTATGCTGTCTTCTCTTCCAGATGATGCTAAGGGCTTTCTCCTCTTCAGTTCCAAAAGCACCCCACACATACCATCATCAGAGTGTTTATATCTGGCTCATCAATACTTTTATAAATACACCTCCTTATCAGCCTCTGAGTCCCTCAAGGGCAGAAGCAATTTCTTTATCATTTTAATATCTCCAGCATTTGACAAGATGTCTGATCCAGGCAGACACTCAATTAATGTTTGCTGAATGGATAAAAAGGGAAAGTGCCCCAGAAGTAGACTGGAACACTACCTAGAGATTAAGATCAGGGGACTCAGAAACTAAGTCCAAAGTCAAAATCCCACTGGGAAGGAAAGCTGTGTGGAAGTCCCCTCCCAATGCAGGATCTCCATAGGGAATAGGCAAAAGTGACTCAAGGAAGAGGGTGTCTCCATGACCAGCTGCTGGAAGTTCAGTGTGCCCAATTGTGGGCAGCTGGGGATGCCACAGTCAATGTATATGAGATGGGGGTGGCCGACTACTATTATCATCTAGTTGTTTGTCTACTTTATTCAATTGAATTATAAAGTCCTTAAGGGTAAGCGCTAGAACTTCTTCTTTTATGTGTTCCATAGATACTCTGCAAAATGTTTATTAAATGAGATAATTTTACCCTAAACATTTCTTCTTCAAAAAGAGTGAACAATCTATTTCCTTTTTGCTGATTCAGTTATTCTAAAATCTTAACATGAAATGTAAAACACAGGAGAGTGGCTCCCTTCCAATTTGAGATAAATCCTGTGGGTTTGAGAGAAAATATGTTATCATTGAAGAACTAACTCAAATCATGAAACTAAGTGAAGACAAAACTGCCTATCATGATAGCAACATGACATATTAAACATCTATCTGTTTATTTGTTATTGACTGTCTTTCCCTGTAAGATGCAAGCTCCATGAGAGCTGAGAATTTTATCTGTTTGTTTCACCAAGGTATCCTCAGCACCCAGAACAGTTTCTGGCACATAATAGGTACTTAACAAATACCTGCTGATAAAGAGAGGCAAGGAAAGAAGAAAGGAGAGATGGAGGGAGAGAAAACTTTTAGGTATGGAAATGTGTAAACACCAGAAATTAGTGCCAGATAAATCTTACTTAACATTGTTATAAGTGATACAAAGAAAATGCCTGCTAGAATAAAATTTTCCACAAAGCTCTTCTGTATAGTGACATAGCAAGGCAATAAGAATAAACTGTAAAAGAAAATAACATGGACATGTGAGTAGGCAGAAAAATAGCAAATAAGCTCCACGCAGACTGATGTAAGATGATATAATAACACATTATGGGAAAACGGTACAAATGTGCCTACAGGACAATGCTTCCTGACAATCAGATCAGAACCAGGAGAGAATCTGAAGGAGTTGTTGAATGTAGCCTACTTTATGCCCAAGAGTTATGCTTCAATGTCAATGCAGTGAAAGAAATAAGTCCCATATTATTTTAATTATGCAACTCTGGACTTGGATGAAAAATATCTCTGAAAAATAAATACATTTTTTTCTAATAGTTGTGCCACAATTTTGTTTCCTCTCGTTCTATGTCCTCCATTCAAGCCTGTTGTGTGTGGATGTGGGCCCATCTTCTTCCCAAAAAGGTAGGCATAGCCTAAGTTTAGGTGACACAGTTAGGGTGTCCTCTCTGTGGGAAGAGCTTCTGCAACTCTTGCTATGGTAGGCTCAGCTGCTCTGAATAAGACAGACCCAGTGCCCTTCTGGCTATAGCTAAATAGAATCTGAGCAGTATTCACTATCCATATTTTTTGCCCTTGTTCTCTGTATAAATCTAGTTTACTTAAAGTTGGCTTGAGTAGGCTTCTATTTAGAGTAGTCCTCCATTATCCATTACCCCCAGTGGATGCCTGCAAATGCAGACAGTTTTGAACCCTATGTATACCATGTTTTTTCTTATGCATACATACCTATAATAAAGTTTAATTTGTAAATTAGGCATAGTAAGAGATTAACAACAATAACTAATAATAAAATAGAACAAGTATAACAATATGCCAACATTGCTACTTTTGCACTGTGTGGTCCTTTATTAAGTAAAATAAGGGTGACTTGAACACAAGCACTGCAATAGCGCAGCAGTTGATCTGATCACCAAGATGGCTACTAAGTGACTAGTGGAAGGGTAGCATGTACAATGTGGATACGCTTGACAAAGAGATGATTCACATCCCAAGCAGGATGGAACAGGATAGTGTGAGATTGTCTCACACTATTCAGAAGAGCATGCAATTTAAAACTTATGAATTGTTTATTTCTGGAATTTTCTATTTAATATTTTTGTATGGTGGTTGACCATGGGTAACTAAAACTGCAAAAAGTGAGAGCATGGATAATGGGGGACTACCATATTGCAATCAAAGAAACCCCAGGTATCAGTAGGAACTGTATTTCAAGAGAAAAAAAAATGCCCCATCCCATCCTGCATAAAAATAGATGCAAATCAATTCAACTGGTAAAAGGACTTGAAAACAGATCCTGGAAACAGATGAATACTTTACCAAAAGTTGGAAGCAGTCCCAATCCAAATGTACCTTGGCCTGTATCTGGAGAGCCTTTGTTTAAAATTCAACTTAGACAGAGTGAGGTCAGAGGGTAACTCCTGGCCAGCTCCCCAAATATTGCTATCTAATACCCAGTGCCAAAAATAGAGTTACTTTTGTGTCAATAGACTATGATCTGAAAATCTATGCTTTTATATGATTTTCCTATTGTTTTTCAATGTTGACTTTCCCAGGAAATATTTATTTTGGGGGAAAAATCAAGATGCCATATTTCGTTGGATTTAGTTCTGACCTTTGCACCTCACGAATGCCAATATAGGGCCAAAGGCTGAAGAGCAACTAGGATGACTGCAGGAACTGATGACCTTCCTCACTGGGTTAATTGTCTTTTTTTATTATTATTATTATACTTTAAGTTCTAGGGTACATGTGCATAACGTGCAGGTTTGTTACATATGTATACTTGTGCCATGTTGGTGTGCTGCACCCATCAACTCGTCAGCACCCATCAATTCATCATTTATATCAGGTATAACTCCCAATGCAATCCCTCCCCCCTCCCCCCTCCCCATGATAGGCCCCGGTGTGTGATGTTCCCCTTCCCGAGTCCAAGTGATCTCATTGTTCAGGTCCCACCTATGAGTGAGAACATGCGGTGTTTGGTTTTCTGTTCTTGTGATAGTTTGCTAAGAATGATGGTTTCCAGCTGCATCCATGTCTCTACAAAGGACGCGAACTCATCCTTTTTTATGGCTGCATAGTATTCCATGGTGTATATGTGCCACATTTTCTTAATCCAGTCTGTCACAGATGGACATTTGGGTTGATTCCAAGTCTTTGCTATTGTGAATAGTGCCGCAATAAACATACATGTGCATGTGTCTTTATAGCAGCATGATTTATAATCCTATGGGTATATACCCAGTAGTGGGATGGCTGGGTCATATGGTACATCTAGTTCTAGATCCTTGAGGAATCGCCATACTGTTTTCCATAATGGTTGAACTAGTTTACAATCCCACCAACAGTGTAAAAGTGTTCCTATTTCTCCACATCCTCTCCAGCACCTGTTGTTGCCTGACTTTTTAATGATTGCCATTCTAACTGGTGTGAGATGGTATCTCATTGTGGTTTTGATTTGCATTTCTCTGATGGCGAGTGATGATGAGCATTTTTTCATGTGTCTGTTGGCTGTATGAATGTCTTCTTTTGAGAAATGTCTGTTCATATCCTTTCCCCACTTTTTGATGGGGTTGTTTGTTTTTTTCTTGTAAATTTGTTTGAGTTCTTTGTAGATTCTGGATGTTAACCCTTTGTCAGATGAGTAGATTGCAAAAATTTTCTCCCATTCTGTAGGTTGCCTGTTCACTCTGACGGTAGTTTCTTTTCCTGTGCAGAAGCTCTTTAGTTTAATCATATACCATTTGTCAATTTTGGCTTTTGCTGCCATTGCTTTTGGTATTTTGGACATGAAGTCCTTGCCCATGCCTATGTCCTGAAGGGTACTACCTAGGTTTTCTTCTAGGGTTTTTATGGTATTAGGTCTAACATTTAAGTCTCTAATCCATCTTGAATTAATCTTCGTATAAGCGGTAAGGAAAGGATCCAGTTTCAGCTTTCTACTTATGGCTAGCCAATTTTCCCAGCACCATTTATTAAATAGGGAATCCTTTCCCCATTTCTTGTTTCTCTCAGGTTTGTCAAAGATCAGATGGCTGTAGATGTGTGGTATTATTTCTGAGGACTCTGTTCTGTTCCATTGGTCTATATCTCTGTTTTGGTACCAGTACCATGCTGTTTTGGTTACTGTGGCCTTGTAGTATAGTTTGAAGTCAGGTAGCATGATGCCTCCAGCTTTGTTCTTTTGACTTAGAATTGTCTTGGCAATGCGGGCTCTTTTTTGGTTCCATATGAACTTTAAAGCCGTTTTTTCCAGTTCTGTGAAGAAACTCATTGGTAGCTTGATGGGGATGGCATTGAATCTATAAATAACCTTGGGCAATATGGCCATTTTCACGATATTGATTCTTCCTATCCATGAGCATGGTATGTTCTTCCATTTGTTAGCATCCTCTTTGATTTCACTGAGCAGTGGTTTGTAGTTCTCCTTGAAGAGGTCCTTTACATCCCTTGTAAGTTGGATTCCTAGGTATTTTATTCTCTTTGAAGCAATTGTGAATGGAAGTTCATTCATGATTTGGCTCTCTGTTTGTCTGTTACTGGTGTATAAGAATACTTGTGATTTTTGCACATTGATTTTGTATCCTGAGACTTTGCTGAAGTTGCTTATCAGCTTAAGGAGATTTTGGGCTGAGACGATGGGGTTTTCTAAATATACAATCATGTCATCTGCAAACAGGGACAATTTGACTTCTTCTTTTCCTAACTGGATACCCTTGATTTCTTTCTCTTGCCTGATTGCCCTAGCCAGAACTTCCAAGACTATGTTGAATAGGAGTGGTGAGAGAGGGCATCCCTGTCTTGTGCCAGTTTTCAAAGGGAATTTTTCCAGTTTTTGCCCATTCAGTATGATATTGGCTGTGGGTTTGTCATAAATAGCTCTTATTATTTTGAGGTACGTTCCATCAATACCGAATTTATTGAGCGTTTTTAGCATGAAGGGCTGTTGAATTTTGTCAAAAGCCTTTTCTGCATCTATTGAGATAATCATGTGGTTCTTGTCTTTGGTTCTGTTTATATGCTGGATTACGTTTATTGATTTGCGAATGTTGAACCAGCCTTGCATCTCAGGGATGAAGCCCACTTGATCATGGTGGATAAGCTTTTTGATGTGCTGCTGAATCCGGTTTGCCAGTATTTTATTGAGAATTTTTGCATCGATGTTCATCAGGGATATTGGTCTAAAATTCTCTTTTTTTGTTGTGTCTCTGCCAGGCTTTGGTATCAGGATGATGTTTGCCTCATAAAATGAGTTAGGGAGGATTCCCTCTTTTTCAATCGTTTGGAATAGTTTCAGAAGGAATGGTACCAGCTCCTCTTTGTACCTCTGGTAGAATTCAGCTGTGAATCCATCTGGTCCTGGACTTTTTTTGGTTTGTAGGCTATTAATTATTGCCTCAATTTCAGAGCCTGCTATTGGTCTATTCAGGGATTCAACTTCTTCCTGGTTTAGTCTTGGAAGAGTGTAAGTGTCCAGGAAATTATCCATTTCTTCTAGATTTTCTAGTTGATTTGCGTAGAGGTGTTTATAGTATTCTCTGATGGTAGTTTGTATTTCTGTGGGGTCGGTGGTGATATCCCCTTTATCATTTTTTATTGCATCTATTTGATTCTTCTCTCTTTTCTTTTTTATTAGTCTTGCTAGCGGTCTGTCAATTTTGTTGATTTTTTCAAAAAACCAACTCCTGGATTCATTGATTTTTTGGAGGGTTTTTTGTGTCTCTATCTCCTTCAGTTCTGCTCTGATCTTAGTTATTTCTTGCCTTCTGCTAGCTTTTGAATGTGTTTGCTCTTGCTTCTCCAGTTCTTTTAATTGTGATGTTAGAGTGTCAATTTTAGATCTTTCCTGCTTTCTCTTGTGGGCATTTAGTGCTATAAATTTCCCTCTACACACTGCTTAAGTGTGTCCCAGAGATTCTGGTATGTTGTATCTTTGTTCTCATTGGTTTCAAAGAACATCTTTATTTCTGCCTTCATTTCATTATGTACCCAGTAGTCATTCAGGAGCAGGTTGTTCAGTTTCCATGTAGTTGAGCGGTTTCGATTGAGTTTCTTAGTCCTGAGTTCTAGTTTGATTGCACTGTGGTCTGAGAGACAGTTTGTTATAATTTCTGTTCTTTTACATTTGCTGAGGAGTGCTTTACTTCCAATTATGTGGTCAATTTTGGAATAAGTGCGATGTGGTGCTGAGAAGAATGTATATTCTGTTGATTTGGGGTGGAGAGTTCTATAGATGTCTATTAGGTCCGCTTGGTGCAGAGATGAGTTCAATTCCTGGATATCCTTGTTAACTTTCTGTCTTGTTCATCTGTCTAATGTTGACAGTGGAGTGTTGAAGTCTCCCATTATTATTGTATGGGAGTCTAAGTCTCTTTGTAAGTCTCTAAGGACTTGCTTTATGAATCTGGGTGCTCCTGTATTGGGTGCATATATATTTAGGATAGTTTGCTCTTCCTGTTGAATTGATCCCTTTACCATTATGTAATGGCCTTCTTTGTCTCTTTTGATCTTTGATGGTTTAAAGTCTATTTTATCAGAGACTAGGATTGCAACCCCTGCTTTTTTTTGTTCTCCATTTGCTTGGTAGATCTTCCTCCATCCCTTTATTTTGAGCCTATGTATGTCTCTGCATGTGAGATGGGTCTCCTGAATACAGCAGACTGATGGGTCTTGACTCTTTATCCAGTTTGCCAGTCTGTGTCTTTTAATTGGAGCATTTAGTCCATTAACATTTAAGGTTAATATTGTTATGTGTGAACTTGATCCTGCCATTATGATATTAACTGGTTATTTTGCTCGTTAGCTGATGCAGTTTCTTCCTAGCCTCGATGGTCTTTACATTTTGGCATGTTTTTGCAATGGCTGGTACCAGTTGTTCCTTTCCATGTTTAGGGCTTCCTTCAGGGTCTCTTGTAAGGCAGGCCTGGTGGTGACAAAATCTCTAAGCATTTGCTTATCTGTAAAGGATTTTATTTCTCCTTCACTTATGAAACTTAGTTTGGCTGGATATGAAATTCTGGGTTTAAAATTCTTTTCTTTAAGAACATTGAATATTGGCCCCCACTCTCTTCTGGCTTGTACAGTTTCTGCCGAGAGGTCTGCTGTTAGTCTGAAGGGCTTCCCTTTGTGGGTAACCCGACCTTTCTCTCTGGCTGCCCTTAAGATTTTTTCCTTCATTTCAACCTGGGTGAATCTGGCAATTATGTGTCTTGGAGTTGCTCTTCTCGAGGAGTATCTTTGTGGTGTTCTCTGTATTTCCTGAATTTGAATGTTGGCCTGCCCTACTAGGTTGAGGAAGTTCTCCTGGATGATATCCTGAAGAGTGTTTTCCAACTTGGTTCCATTTTCCCCCTCACTTTCAGGCACCCCAATCAGACGTAGATTTGGTCTTTTTACATAATCCCATACTTCTTGCAGGCTTTGTTCATTTCTTTTTCTTCTTTTTTCTTTTGGTTTCTCTTCTCGCTTCATTTCATTCATTTGATCCTCAATCGCTGTTACTCTTTCTTCCAGTTGATCAAGTCGGTTACTGAAGCTTGTGGATTTGTCACGTATGTCTCGTGTCATGGTTTTCATCTCTGTCATTTCATTTGTGAACTTCTCTGCATTAATTATTCTAGCTATCAATTCTTCCACTCTTTTTTCAAGATTTTTAGTTTCTTTGTGCTGGGTACGTAATTCCTCCTTTAGCTCTGAGAAGTTTGATGGACTGAAGCCTTCTTGTCTCATCTCGTCAAAGTCATTCTCTGACCAGCTTTGATCCGTTGCTGGCGATGAGCTGCGCTCCTTTGCAGGGGGAGATGCGCTCTTATTTTTTGAATTTCCAGCTTTTCTGCCCTGCTTTTTCCCCATCTTTGTGGTTTTGTCTGCCTCTGGTCTTTGATGATGGTGACGTACTGATGGGGTTTTGGTATAGGTGTTCTTCCTGTTTGATAGTTTTCCTTCTAATAGTCAGGACCCTCAGCTGTAGGTCTGTTGGAGATTGCTTGAGGTCCACTCCAGACCCTGTTTGCCTGGGTATCAGCAGCAGAGGTTGCAGAAGATAGAATATTGCTGAACAGCGAGTGTACCTGTCTGATTCTTACTTTGGGAGCTTCCTCTCAGGGGTGTACTCCACCCTGTGAGGTGTGGGGTGTCAGACTGCCCCTAGTGGGGGATGTCTCCCAGTTAGGCTACTCAGGGGTCAGGGACCCACTTGAGCAGGCAGTCTGTCCGTTCTCAGATCTCAACCTCCATGTTGGGAGATCCACTGCTCTCTTCAAAGCTGTCAGACAGAGTCGTTCAGGTCTGCACAGACCTCTGCTGCTTTCCCTGTTGTTTTTTTAGCTGTGCCCTGTCCCCAGAGGTGGAGTCTACAGACACAGGCAGGTTTCCTTGAGCTGCTGTGAGCTCCACCCAGTTCGAGCTTACCAGCCGCTTCGTTTACCTACTTAAGCCTCAGCAATGGCGGGCACCCCTCCCCCAGTCTGGCTGCTGCCTTGCGGTTAGATTGCAGACTGCTGTGCTGGCAATGAGGGAGGCTCCGTGGCCGTGGGATCCTCCCAGCTAGGTGTGGGTATAATCTCCTGGTGTGCCCGTTTGCTTAAAGTGCAGTATTGGGGTGGGAATTACCCGATTTTCCAGGTGTTGTGTGTCTCAGTTCGCCTGGCTAGGAAAAGGGATTCCCTTCCCCCTTGCACTTCCCAGGTGAGGCAATGCCTCGCCCTGCTTCAGCTCTCACTGGTCGGGCTGCAGCAGCTGACCAGCACCAATTGTCCGGCACTCCCCAGTGAGATGACCCCAGTACCTCAGTTGAAAATGCAGAAATCACCGGTCTTCTATGTCGCTCGCGCTGGGAGTTAGAGACTGGAGCTGTTCCTATTTGGCCATCTTGCCTAATTATCTTTTAAATTAGGATTGTAACATGGAAAAGCAAGAGTTTAGAAGGGTTATTAAAACGAATGAATTCATGAATTGTATGTAATTTTTATGTTAACTTATTTAATCCACATAACAATTCCATAAGAAAAATGCAATTATTATCCCCATTTCACATAGGGAGTTTGAGTACATTGCTTAAGCCTCACAGTGGCGAATCTTGGATTTGATTCTAGCTGCTCTTTCTGTTTGTTTGTTTGTTTGTTTGGTTGGTTGGTTGGATTTTTTTGTTTTTTGTTTTTGTTTTTGTTTTGTTTTGTTTCGTCTGAGACAGAGTCTTGCTCTGTCACCCAGGCTAGAGTGCAGTGGCACAATCTTGGCTCACTGCAACCTCTGCCTCCTGGGTTCCAGAGATTCTTGAGCCTCAGCCTCCTGAGTAGCTAGGATTAGAGGCATGCGCCACTGTGCCTGGCTAATTTTTGTATTTTCAGTGGAGATGGGGTTTCACCATGTTGGCCAGGCTGGTCTCGAACTCCGGACCCCAAGTGATTCGCCCACCTCAGCCTCCAAAAGTGCTGGGATTACAGGCATGACCACCGCACCTGGCCCTGATTCTAGTTATTCTGCACCAGAGTTCATGATCTTCACCATACACTAGATGGCCCCCAATGTATTAAACTCAGCTTGGAATATAAGTTGGAGCATCTTATAAGTTGGAATACTTACAAAACATACAAAACTCTTTACATGAAGGTGTGGCTACAAATATAAATAGGCAAGACTGCTAAATTCATGAATGTTAAATTCATAATATTACACGAAATGACACTAGGGACATCAGAGGTTATCAACCTATTGATGTTGATGAAAGGGAGCAACCATAATGTCTTCCTAAACTCTGCTTTAGAGACCCTGTTCCAGACAAACCAGAGACATGTGGAAGCCAGCTTCATTCCATACAAAAAGTCTCATGTCCCTATCATATGTCATAATAGTTACAGAAGTAATATTTTAATAATCATTAATAGGTCTTCACAGCTAGTGGCTCCTACTGCTGGTGACAGAAAGTGCAGAATGGTCAATAGATTCTGGTCCCACTGGCCTTCCCATGCATGTATTCATGCTGGACTGTCTCCATTGCATTACTTCTTTGCTCATGTCTTAATTTTTACACCCCATCTGTCCTCTAATGAATATTTTGAAATCAAAATTTAAAATGGGAAAATAAACTTAAAATAACTTTTCTTTAATATTTTTATTCTGTTATGAAGTGTTATCTTACAATTTCACATGCAGCCACAAATACAAAATTTATGGTAGCTGGGCCTGAAGCCTCTCTATATTAAGGAAAACTATCCAGTAACTTGCAATGTTCATTAAATGTGGGAAATGTAAGTTTAGTGAATGAGTTTTGAAATCTCTCTGTGGGAGATTTTACCTAAACACATTAATGTAAACTACTGAAAAGATAAAAAATGTTGAGGTGGGGCTGGAGGGAGGGAGGAGCACTGTTGGGAGAGATTTCACTTGGTGACTGTTGCTATAGGAACCATTTACCAATTGCTCAAGATATCAGTTCCCAAGAAAGACAGGAATAGCAAACAAAATAAAAACAACAAATGGAGAAAACAATGGGATCTGGCACCAGGAAAAAAACTACATTTTTATGTACATACACTTGAGAAGATAATATTTTCTCAGGGAGGAGGTTGGGCGGAGAGTAGGGAGGTAGATTCCCAAAATGTGGTGACCATTCTCTCTCAGTGAGCAGGTGGTCATGTGTTAAACAAGAGGGAGGTCCTGACTGACAGCCACATCTTCCTCCATAGCTCACTGCCACTCCATGAGTCAACCTTGAGAATGATCATAAACCTTCACTGCAATTCCTTTCTTCTTTTGAACTAGCCTAAAGAACCACGTAGTAGGTACTCAGTATGTTTGGTGACTGGTCAACCATTCTCCCACTTAGAAGTTCCTTATCATTGCCTTTAAGACCAATGAGCACAATCTCAGTACAGGAGGGTATATTTGAAATCCCAAATGAGAAAAATATGCCTTGCTCAAAGCCAGGCAGCCCAGTACATTGCTTTAAAGTTATGGCTCATTTGCAAGTTCTATTCACTCAACGCATAGAGCTACCTTCCAAGTGACCTGTCAGGTTAAAAACTAAACTTATTGTTTTTTATGTTCCAATTAATACACATTTTTATGCTGCTATGAAGGCACAGTAATCATGATTGATGCCTGGGACCTCAATCCTTCCAGATTTAGCGGAGTACTTTATCCTGATTATTTCTCCATCCTTTTCCCCTTGATTTATTTGCCTTCTCTCTGGCTGTACGTCACCTTCTATTTGACCATTCATAAAATGTTTGCTACTAATTCAAAGCTGAGCAAGACTGAGGAAGTTTCCACTAATTTCTTAAATGGAAGAAAATGTTGAAATACTCACAAATTCATTTTTTAAAATTCCTTTGTCATTCTCAGTACCATCTGTCCCCTTATTTCTCCAGGTGAGAAAGTCAGATTCAGATTTACCAATGAACCCAATATCATCTCATGAAAATACTGGCTGAATTTCCCAAATACAGTTAGGAGAAAAACTAGATTTGCTCAAGGCAGGGGTTACTACTCATCAGTGGGAGGCAGAAATATTGGTAATATCTGTATGCATGGGCGTCTACCGGGACTGGCAAACTTGAATGCCTTTGGAGTATAGGCAGGTGATATGAATGAGTAAAATCAGTCTGACAGAGCTATTGGTGAGCGGGAGAGTGCATAGCCTGTCTAAACGGATGGGGTTAGGGAGGGTAGAGTACAGGGAGAAGAATACAAATCAATTATTCAGCCCCAGCTGCTGATGCCATGCAGAAATGTGGGGTCATATTTTCCACACCATCCCATTTTCAAGAGAGGACAGAAATCTGGATATTCTAACACACTTCTTATTTTCCAAATTTCTTAACATTCAAGTCTGGTCCTCTGTTATCCCCACTCATTCTTTTGAAATGTTATTCAGGCTCACATCATTAAACACCTCTTCTTACCAATGGCTCCCAAATTTACATCTTCAACCAAGAAGCTTTCCTAAACTCTGACTTGCATACCCACTGTCCTCTTTGACATCTCCACTGAGATGTCCAACAGACACTGCTAATGTAACATGGGTGAAACTGAACTCCTGGTCTTTCCTGCAAAAACTTCTCTACCCACAGCTTCCCACATCTCCCCGATGGCAGTATCATTCTCAGGCCAGAAATTCCAGAAACTCCGCAGTCATTTGTCACTTCTTTCCACATCCAATGTAATAGACCTTTTTGTGTTTACCTTTTGAAACACTCCCACTCCCACAATTTTTCATAACTTTCACGGGTACCTCCCTAACCAGGATCATTTTCCATTTTGCAGTACTTCAAAAGATTTCTAACTGTCTGCCTTAGTCTATCCTTATCTCTTTCCCTACAGCCTATTTTCAACAAAGAAACCAGAGTAATTATATTTAAATATAAGTTAAATCAGGTCATCTGCCGTATACCTTGCAGGGTTCCCAATCTCAGTAACAGTAAAAGTTGGCCCTTAGAAAGCTCATAAGGCTCTACACCAACCAGTCCCTCATCAATTGACTCACCTGACTTTTTACTACCTTTTCAGTTGCTTACACCACTCCAGCCCCACGGTCTCCTTGTTATTTCCCAAACAGGCACCCGTACTCCCACCTTAGAGACTGGGCACTGGCCATTCCTTCAGCCTGGAACATCCTCACTGCTCATGTTTATACAACTGACACCCTCACCTCCTGCAAGAGTTTGTTCAAATTCTTCCTCCTCAACAAGGCATCCCATAGCCCACCCCATCCTCCTTCTAACCCCCTGTAACCCCAATTGACTTTTTTTCTTAGCACTCACTTCCTCAGACACTATATCTTAATCATTTAGTATGTCTGTTATTTATCGTTTTTCTCTCCCTGCTAGAATATAAGTTCCATGAATGCAGCTTTGTCTGGTTCCTTAACGAATTCCAAGTTCCTGAAACAGTCAGTACCTGGCACATGCCCAATAGATAATTGTTGAATGGATTTTTAAAACTTGGGAATTATTTAAACAAACAAATACAAAAGTGTGTGGGCCAAACAAAAGAACCCACAGGTCAAGCCTATGGACAACCTACTGGTGATCTCTAGTTATGAGAAGCAGAGCAGCCCCTTCATCTTTCCTCCTCCGATATACCTGGTCTACCCAATATGTACAAGCATCTCTTCTTCTATTCCAGATTTCAAAAGCAAATAGTATACAGAATTAGTGTGTGTGGAGTGTTGGATCTAGACATATCCTTGACTTCCTCTCTGCCTCCTATTTCTTCCACTGCTCTCTCCAAACTTGCTCCATCCAGAAAACAACATTGCAGACTCCATCCTGGAGACAGGACTAAGGGAGAAATCCATGAAGAATGCAATGTGCCCACTGTAATACTTGCCTACCTAGCTCCTCTGTTGTTGAGGCTAGAACTGAGCATCAGTAGCCAGAGCACTCACCTGTCAGGATGTCATTACAGTTACTTTAAATCATGTTTTCGGCCAGGCGCGGTGGCTCAAGCCTGTAATCCCAGCACTTTGGGAGGCCGAGACGGGCGGATCACGAGGTCAGGAGATCGTAGACCACGCTGGCTAACACGGTGAAACCCCGTCTCTACTAAAAATACAAAAAAAAAAAAAAAAAAAAAAAAAAAAAACTAGCCGGGCGAGGTGGCGGCACCTGTAGTCCCAGCTACTCGGGAGGCTGAGGCAGGAGAATGGCGTGAACCCGGGAGGCGGAGCTTGCAGTGAGCTGAGATCTGGCCACTGCACTCCAGCCTGGGTGACAGAGCGAGACTCCGTCTCAAAATAAATAAATAAATAAATAAATAAATAAATAAATAAATCATGTTTTCACCTTCAATGTTGAAAACCGAGGTGACATGGCATGGTGAATTCCAGAGCAAACAGACCCAGTTGAAATTCTGCCAATCACCATGGACACCTTACTCACACTCACTGAGTTGTAGATTCCTCGTCTGTTTGACAGGAGTCATCATGGATGAGGATTAAATGGGATAATAAATGCCAAATGCTTGGCATATAGTAGATGCATGATATTTTCTTTTCTTTCCACCAAACCAAATGTTCGCTAACTCATTTTGGAGAGTTTGGTTCCTCCCCTTCTGCTAAATCACTTTCAGCAAAATTATAGCTTTCTTTGAATCTACTGCCCATATCATAAATATTTCCTAAATTCTGGAGTCTATTCTCAAACATTTCTCTCCAAAACACTCTAAAATTCTGTTTCTCTCCCTCACTTAAAAACATTGCTGTTGCTACATAAGAGTTAACCTTTTCAGGGACTTTCATGGCTTCTGTATATTTGCTACCTAAGACTTCAGCACAAAGACCAAATATATAGACTGATTAAAATAAAGCCAAATCAGAAATGGCATTTAAAAGTATGTAAATTCACATTTTTAAAGTTCCAGACTAATTTTTAGAGCACTCTCTGTCCCACCCCAAAAGGTTTGGTTGCTGGTTTTTGTCTAAATTAATCCAGTAGCAACAGACTCACGTGTTCCTGTGTGACCTGGAAATTCCCAAGTAATCACTTTTGAGTAGCAGATGTTTAGATAAGCTAACATGTTCTTAGGGAAATAAATCCTTTTATGATTATTTCAGAATGGATCTGTATGTTTGGCTCAATACTTTAGGGGAACTGCATTCTCCAACAGGTGAAAATAAATACATGCAGAGCCAGGGTTTAAGTCAAAAGAAGAGAATCTGGCACCTATTTTCTAGTGACTATATAAAGACAGGCCAGGGCGCTGACCCCAGGATGGGTGTGGGTCAGAAGGGCAGGAAGGGAATCTGCTAGTCCTCTTGTTGTCTTTTAAAGTCTTTTAAGAGCTAAATTCATGTCATTTTTAAAAGAGGGCTTGAGAAAGGAAGCATTGTCAGAAAGATAACTTAATACAATACGTATAAATATGAGATATTATCATGTTGTGTGTAGAAGCAAGTGGGGACGTAATACAACCTGATATCAGTCTCATCAGCAAATATTTGTTAGGTATCCTTGAGAATGAGGCAAGCAGCCGACAGGCAGATAGACACATAAAGGAGTGTTGGAGTGACCCCAGACATTTAGGTAAATATGTTGGCAGGGAACTATTTATTATGACTCTGGGTTTTGTTTTGCTGTTTGTTGTTTTGGTTTGGTTTTTGCTAGTTTTCTGTCCCTTCAGTTTCTGCAAGAAAAGGCTACCAGTCACTAATACCTTTGCAGAAAGAGAGAGAGAGAGAGAGAGAGAGAGAGAGAGAGAGAGAGAGAGAGAGAGAGAGAGAGAGAGACAGACAAAAAATAGTTGTTCATTAGCTTTTTTCTTCAGGCAAAACCAAGTGCTATGCTTTAGTGCTCCACACCTGATAAAGTCCTAAACCTTCCATTTTGACAGGCCACAAAGAGAAAGGTAAGTGATCCCAGCTCTAAGAGAGTCCCTTCCTTTCCTTTTTCCTTCCTTTCCTTCTTCCTTCCCTCCTCCCTCTGTCTGCCCCTCTAGTTCTCTCATTTCTTTTCTGTTTTTCTCCCTTTCTGCTGGCACAGCTTCCCTCTTGGTTGTGTCTCTCTTTGCTTGAACTTTTCTAATACTTTATTTTTATCCACAAACCTCATGCAATTTTCTCAACAAGAGAGATTATGGAGGCACTGCACGTACCTACACAATTTTGCTCACATCAGTATGGAAGTTTTTAAAAAATTTTAATCTAATTTTATTTAATAGGCAAACAACAACTTCAGTCAAGATATAGACCCAGCGTTTTCCACAAAGTGAGCATATAAACTCAGTGGTCTGGGGCCTGTGGTCAAAAAGACATCGTAGTTCTACACTCTTCAGATCTTTCCAATTAGAACTTGAAAGCCCATTTTCCTTCCAGAGAAATGCCAGATGCATTCTTCTTTAATGAGCTTAGGCCCAAAACTGCAATATGATCTCCTGCTTCAGGTGGAACATGGATAACAACTTAGAAAGAAAAGACAATGGGGTCTGCAAGAGGATGTAGATTGAAGGATTACCTTAATTAAATGTAAAAGTAGGATCAGAGAGGTTGGAAGACCTTAAAGAAACATTAGTTCTGTGGTCTTAGAGACAAAGCCATGGAAGGCAGCTGTTCCTCTATCTGGGGAAAAAAAAATCCAAGTCTGGATGTTTATACAATATTTAAAAAAAAAATAAAGTAGCCATGACAAACACCCCATACAATATTTAGTTCTCAGTTGACTTTTCCTTCTTCTATGTTCTAATGCTATGCATTCTATCCAGCTCAAACTCATAAATTAGGTGCTTCTTTCTAATAATCCCTGACTCTACTGGTTCATTATATTTTTTTCAGTTTTAAAATTCAGGCTGCAGGTAGATAAAAATTTAAAGTTTAATTCAAATGAAAGTATTTATAGTTTGGCTCAGCATATTTTGTATGGTGTTTCTAAGAGTGACCAGGACTTAAAAATGTTGCAATTTGGATTAAATAAATTATAATTCATTCAAACAACAAGAAATTATGCAGCCACGAAAATGACTGAGGAAACCATGTACTGAGATAAATTTAAGTCAAAGATATGTTTCGTGACAAAGTAAGATGCAGAGCAGTATGCAGAGTATATTGACTTTTGCATTAAAATAAGTGAGAACTCTATATATGTGTCTGTTTACTTGGATGTACAAAAAGAAATATAAGAAAAACACACAAGAAACCAATAACAATATTTAGGGCATGAAGAATGGGCAGAAAATAGCTAGGTGGATTGGGTACAAAAGTGAGGAGACATTTTACTGTATACAGTTTTAGATCCTTTAACCATGTGACTACTTGTGTGTGCATGTGTATGTATGTACATATATATACTATATGAGAAATTTATATATAATTGTAAAGTTCTTCACTAAACCAAAAAATAAAGTGCAGAAGTCCAAAAAAATTGCAAGCTGATGAATCTATGGGAAGACTATATAATACTGACCTGTATTTATTTGCAGACCCTGTCATTTTGTGTCTTGCTAATATCTCAAGGGTAAGCTACCAAATGCCTACAGTTTGACCCCTAGGCAAAAGGAAAGATCAGGAAACTTCAGAAAACACAACCACTTGATAATCTTCTTAATCTCAGTGATCCACGAATGTCAAGGCAAACTTCTGATATGCCTCTTCCAAGTTCCATATAAATCTCTTTATCAAAGGTAAACTTTGGGTCAGTGAGATATACCAGGGACCTTTGTTTTATGCTCCTGAGTGTTTTAGATGCATTATTTCACATATACTCCTAATAGTTCAAGAACTATTCAGCATTTCTAATACCTTTTCATAAGCAGAGATGTTAAGGTGTTGAATAATCTGGCCCTGACTATGAGAGTATGCTCAGTGGTAAAGGAGAAGCCACGTTAGTTTGATTCCCAGCCATAGCACTACAAAGATTCAAAGCCTTTCACCTCCTGTCCATTTCCATATTAGTTTTGCCCCAAAACACTCCCCATTCTCCTGTTACAATACCAGCTTCAGTGTCATTTTATAGCTAATTTCTTATGTACCTCGAGCCCTTTCTTTTCTCAGATGGCAAATTTGCCTCTGATATCTGGGGAATGCTCATCATTGGAATTATTGAATGTACAAGCTGACACAACAAATCACCAATTTGTTACTTTGATGAAAATATTTTTGTATTTTTAGCAGATGGCTAAAAAATGTTGCCTTTGTTATACAGTCTTTGTTTTGACAAAGACAAAAAAGAGAGAGAAAGAAAGCTCTGGACCATTTTTCCAGTGAAACTTAATCTAAAACCAAACAATTTGGCACGTGACTTCTGAGTGTGTTCCATGTGTTTCTAGAGCCCATTTCCCTGGCAACCTCCACACTCTCCCAGCTGTAGAGGTCAACACAATAGACTTGTCACAGGTTTTAAGTCGGGTAACCACTTTTAATTTGGAGAAATTATTACCCGGGGAGAAAATAAGCTGCTCCTGTACTTCAAAGAAAAAAAATAGAAATCAAGATGCACACGGCCTCCTGAATTGGACTGACTTAATGGTGCTGTGTGCCTCATAAGCAGCTGTTCAAATAAGTAGCTGCCCGGAGGAAATGTATATTCAAATACTTCTTGTCATTTGCCTCTCCTTGCTTCACACCTAAAAGCCAGATGCAAGCTCTTCCAGGGCTAACAAATAGATGCCTTCTGGTGGCTCATTATGGTAATTACTGGCCATATATTACTGCCATGTGAAAAGGGTTGTAAGGCAGGCCAGCCCAGGGGCATTTACAAGTGGTTTATTTGTGTTGAGCTATTAAAAATCCGCCAGTTATCAGATCAACCACTGCTCTTTGGGTTTTGCAAGCAAGTTGTTCCCTAACAATCTGGTCCTTCATCTGCTACCTTTGTGATATGTTTAAGCACCACTTAAGAGACCTAACATACCGCTTAGGAAACGTACTTTACCTGTTTGCAAAGAATTTACAAAGTCCACTGCATCCTATGAACAGCTTCTGCATGAATCCTTCACAAATCCCTCCCCTCTACCCTATGCCTGCAAAGGCTGCATAGCTTGCTCTATTCTTTGATCAAAGAGGTGTGTAACAGGGCTACACACCTCTTTGTTGGCCACAAGCACCTTCTTGGTGTAAATGAACACGGATGCAACTGACTTTTGTGAGTTTGGACAACCTCAGCGTTGACTTCAGGTTATGATGAGTCTGAAGCTCATACAAGTTGGGGGGAATGTCTTCTTTAACAGAAAGAATAGAACACTTATGAATATAAAATTAGGCACAGAAAAGAATATTTGGAATAAGAAACGTTTTTTTAAAGCTGAAAACCTATAAACATCTGGTCCTAAAAAAAAAAAATCTAAAAATCTAAAAACAAAACAAAAAAGAATAACATGACTTTTAGAAATTAACTTCCCGACTCTCCTATAATTCTGTTGTTCTTACTTTGGGGACAACAGAGTCTTTGATTGCCTTTTCATATGACAATGATTTGTTTGTTTGTTTTGTGTTTTTGTGAGACAGGGTCTGACTCTGTCTGGAGTGCAGTGACACAGTCATGGCTCACCACAGCCTTGACCTCCTGGGTTCAAGTGATCCTCCCACCTCAGCCTCCCAATTAGCTGGCACTACAGGTGCACACCGCCATGCCGGACAGTTTTTAACTTTTTTGTAGAGATGGGGTTTTACCATGTTGCCCACACTGGTCTCAAATGCCTGGACTCAAGTGATCCTTCCACTTTGGCCTCCCAAAGTGCTGGGATTACAGTCAGGAGCCACTGTGCCCGGCCTAACTATTTTTATATAGAGAAAAGAAAGATAATTCAGGCTTTATTTAGCAGCATTGATTAAAAAAAAATATTACCTAGTTTAAGAAAAGTTCCTTTCAGCTTCGTGATATAGAAGCTTCATGTAAATTCTAAAAATTTTTAGAATTCTGTTAAATTTGGGGAAATGTTTATTAAATTTTTTATACATGAGCTATAATATTTCAGGGCATTTTAAGTTTTATTTTGCAGTAACTAATCTTAAGTACGCTTTGAATTGAAATATATTCATTTTTATAGATGACATCAGTGAAATATATCTTTCTTAATGAACTACTTTTGTTTTCATCTGAAAATTCTTTTGTTTATGTTGCTGCTCTGTATCACAGTCATTTCTATTGATTTCCTCACTCATTTTTAGTGTTTTCACTTTCATATTCCATTTTTTTTCCTGAATTTTCTTTTAGTTTTTGTAATACATTAATAGATGATAAAAATGACACCCTTCAAAACCATTCAAATCAGGAGAATACTGAAAAGAAATTCTCACTTGTTTTATTAAAGCATTTCAAAACATCTTACCAAATTTGTTTCTCAATGTTAGAAAAATTGGCCAATTAACAAAAAACACTTAATATTTGGAAGGTGCCCATGCAAGCGAGAGGCATGGAGCTTCAGCTTCATTAGAGTTATAAAAAAATCTGCTTTTGGGCCTTTAAGAGATAAGCTGATAGACAGGACTCACCTATGCATCCCTGCTCCATACAGTCTATTGCCAAAGACATAGTCATTCAATTTAAATTTGGAAACAGGAGCTTCAAGCTAATTTTTTTTTAATGGTTGGGGGTTTTCATACTCCTAGAATCCTCAGAGGATGTGGGATGGGGAATAGAGTGGGAAGGAGCTCTTGGTGTGGGAGGTGGGTGGCAGAAAAATAAGAAATGGCTCTTGGACACTGTCCACTTTTCAGCCTAGTGTCAGGACCTACAAGCTTATTTACACTCTGCTTCTAATGGCAGGCATTTGGTTGTTGCAACTGCATAAATCTGCTTCTCACAGGAGGCAGAATATTTAGCACATTTGGGGGGGGTGCTGACATTATCTCACTAATTATAACAGCAAAATTAGAAATAACCTAAATATTAAAAAGCCAAGTGTTGGTTAGATGACTTATTACATATCCACATAATGGATGCATGCAACGTCTTAAAATGTTCCCTAATAGTATATCTATTGATTTGGAAATTGTTAATAATGTATTTTTCATGAAACAAAATGAATACAAAGCAATATGAGGGGTAAAAATTACAGTTTAGCTTATTAAAAAAAACCCCAACTATTTATCTACATAGTAGACATAGATGTTATAAGTACCAAAGTGTTGAGAGTAGCTGTCTCTGGGCAAGTAGAATTGTAAAATTTGAAACTTCTCTTTAAAAAAAAATGCTTATTCATATCAGTCATTCTTTTTCCTAATGACCATCTTTTATTTTGGTAATGGTAAAATATTTTTAATGCAAAAAGAGGAAAATGTCCCTTTGATATTGGATTTCTTTAGTCTTTGCCAATAAAATAATAATCTGAAATTTAAATTCATATATGCAGTTTGATATTCATGTGAAAGCCCCATTTTCAAGAGGTCTTAATCTATTTCTAAGAAGAATTACTCTCCAGCATTTACTATAGCAAGAGGAGGGAGGTCAGTCTCACATATGGCACACTGGGTTCTGCAAATTTCATCTGATTGGGGAATAGGCCAACATACCAAAAAATTAGTTCCAGGTGGCTGTAAGAGAAATGTTTTATGTTTAATTGAATTTTTCTAGGAGGTATGTATATGTAAAGTATTCTCTGGAAAACATTATATTTAGTCATTCACACTTATATGTATAGTTAAGAAAATATAGTACCCCCTAAGAAATGTGAGGTATGTTTAGATATTCTGCAGTGATTTGAGTTGCCATCAAGCAATACTGGTTGTTGTGAATGCAATATCAACCAGCACTTAGAATCTGGGAAGCTCAGAATGCGCTCTTTTACATAACCTTACTGTATCCTTGGAAGAAAATGCAAAAGAAACATTGAGGAAACTTCTTAAAATGCATATTCCAAGGTCTCTCACAGATATTCAGGTTCAGTAAATCTATGATGTGGCCCAGGAATGGACAGTTTGAATGGGGGCCCCTACTTGGAGAAATGACGTTTTAAGAAAGTGTGCCTGTTTTTTGTTTGTTTGTTTGTTTGTTTTTAATATGGGGAGAATTACAGCAGAGAGCAGGGAAGAGCCTTCTCTAGAGCTTCAAGGACGGTGATATGTGGAAAAGAGACAAGAAGAGTTGCTTTTGGTCCTAAACTTTCTCCATCCCTTCTTTACCAGCTGACAAACATGCCCCTTGAGTTGCATAATGTGAACCCTTCGACCAAATTAATCAGTGCCTCAAAACTGGTCCTCTGGCAGTTACTGAAATCATGCTGTGTGGAAAAACAATCCTTTTCTCCTTAGAGGAGCTTGAAACCCTGTTAAGATAATGACTTAGGCCGTACTTAAAAACCTGCCACCTTCAACCTTCTAAATCTCTGCTCCTACAGATTGCTGCCCGGAATACGTGTGCTTTGTCTCTGCTTGTGCTAATGGTTTTCTGTGTTCCATTGGAGACACGTGACAGCTGGTGTCATGGTGCTGCTGAAAAATGCATTCTCTGTGCCCAGGAAGAACCTGTATAAATATTCTCAATAAATAAATAACAGTTGTCATTTTCAGAGTATGACAATCTCCAGCTGCCTGTGCTTAAAGTGAGCGACGTGTCATTTATCCTAATAGATGTGAATGCATGTATTGTACATACCAGTGAGTCACCTAATTCTTATTCATTTCAGCCTTAGTCTCAGTTGGGGGCAAGTGCCTCTAACAGGGTTTGGCTGGATCAAATCACAAGCTGAAAAAATCTTGGTCAATTATCGAAGCCCGAGGCTAAGGAGGGAGTTGTCTTTTCATACCTCCTCACAGACCCCTCCTCTTCCCGGGCTTACTTAAGATGCCAGTCAGCCTCCCATTGACTGCCGTCTTAGGTAAGACAGTCATCCCATCTGTGGTATTTCTGGGAATCTTTCTCCCCCCTGTAATTTAATGTGACTCAGTTGTTCTCTGTCCTGATAATACAAGTGGTGAGAAAGTCGCTTAATCCTACAGGCATCCCCTCTTGTCAGCACCTCTTTATTTCCCTCTTTAAAGGCTCAACATGTTTTGATTTACAATACTCACCAAGATAACTGCAGGTGCCCTCTCTAAAAAGCAAGGTTAACTAACCTGAGATGAATTCTTTTATTGTAAACAAAAGCAACACATGAGCAGGAAATACAATTAATACAGGTGCTTCTCTGAAATTTAGCAAATGTCTGTTGTTTTTGAAAGGAAAAAAAAAACAAAACAAAAAACTCCATTGCCTGGAGGTTTGTTTCATGCTATTTCAGTGAAGAAGGGATTTGAATTAGAATACATTTGAAGGAAAAAGGAATAGCAGAGGCCCCAACAAAGACCCCATGTAAGGAACTATAAACTGTTGAAGGAGTCAGGTTATTCATGGGTAAGCAAAGTGTTGACCCAAACTGACGCTAATGTCTGAATTTCTGGGTAGAAGCCATCCAATGAAATCATCAGTTTTATATGGCGTGCATGTGTAGAGCTAGCTGTATTCTTGCGAAGTAACTTTTAAAAGTACTCCAGTTAAGGCAACCTTTGTAGAACCTGTCATTTGACTCTCCTTGGAAATATATAATGAATATATTAATTCAAGGAAAGTGTTTTTAACTCTGTTAGAAGGAGGCAGATGTGCTAGCTTTCTCTTCAGTTTGCTTGAGGTTCAGAGTTCGCTATTCTGGTGCAGTTCATTGGTTTTTTAAACCTCAGAAGTTAACCGAAAGTCTTTTATTGTGAAGTGTAGGTAAATCTTTTCAGGTGGTGCTGAAGAGATGTGCTGTTCGCGTAAAGAAATGATCAAAAAAGGAAATCAGGCAAAATAAATACTGCAGTCCTACCAAACAGCTTAATTTTGTGAATCTTGTGTGTTAGAGAAAATTAAGATTAAAAGCCATGAAAAACAAAAGGTGGAAATTGTAGACTTAACAGGAACACCTGACAAGCAGTTACAATTAAATTGCCAAGTATATTACATCTATTTTTAAAAATCTTGATCATTTCTCTAAACAAGTAATGTTTCTTCTGCCTTTTAACTCTTGGTCGTGATATTCTTTTACATTAGATAGTTTCATCAAGAAAAGTGTTACTTTTCACCACTGGCTGGGGTCCTTTTTCATATGCATTCACCTAGGGAACCACATTCCTATGTTTGTAACCCCGACCCTCCCTCTGACAATCTTCTTCCTCCAGAGAGCACACACATAAAATAAGGTTTCTACACATGATTTTGGCATAGCCACATTTCCTCAATGGCGAATCTATGCTCTTGGAATGACAAGATGACAAGGCTGCATGCTCAATTACACCTGCTCCTCTTTTTAAGTAATTGCCTTAGATCTTGCCAAATGATGTGCTAGTTTTCTCAGGCACTCTAATTTAAATTAGAATGAAGCTGCTAAACTTTTATCAATTATTACATCCTAAGCAATGTCTTTGTTTTCAAGGATTCTATCTTTCATTACCCAATTACAAATGGCTAAAGAATCCCACAGTTTCAGACCCCAGTATATATAATCATTATGTTTCCTTAAGCATAGTCTGTATATATAACTGGTTTTTCTGTATCTGTATCATTATATATAAAAAAAAGAGTGCTTGTTCGTGGAGTTTCCTGTGACTTGTAGAAGTAACAACAACAAAGGAGTTAAGTAAGTTGCCAGATTTAGCAAATAAAAATACAACATGCCTAGTTGAATCTGAATTTCTAATAAAAATGAATTATTTGTTAGTATAAGTGTGTCCCCTGCAATATTTGGGACATAATTATACTAACAAAAATTTCTTGTTTATCTGAAACTCAAATTTAACTGAGCACTCTGTATTTTATCTGGGAACCCTAAAGTTGAGTAAAGCCAAAACTGATTTATATTTATGTGTCTCTATGAGTAATATTTTACCGGGAGATGAATGAGTTACATTTCAATTTTGATATTGGGGAAATATGAGATGATTAATTTAAATAATAGGTAAAAAATAAAATATAATTGGCAAAAAATATTAGCCTAATTGGGGGTTTCATGCCTTTTTTTGCATTCTAGTAAAATATAAATTTTCTCTGTATGCATAAATGTGAAAACTCCATTGTTTTCTGCCTGAATTAGCATTTGTTATTTTTGTGCGTGACCCTCTAAAACACTTTCCATTACTTAAGTCATCTGCAGTCACTCAAAACTGGTGAAGCCTTATGAGAATAGCAAATGGAGAAATAGTAGTCTGATTAAAATTAGCACAGTTTGAGGAAGAAGGGACTCTGCTTTAAATTGTGACTGTCATAGGAAAAATATTAGGAAACAAATACCTCAGGTAATTTTCAGAGTCCAAGATAATTTATTTTCAAAATCATAATTTCAGTTCAGAACGTTCTAATTTTTACCTTTTTTAGTGGATGGAAATTTAATACCTGTAAACAGTATAAATTGTAAATGTAGGTTGTAAATGACCTCATGTCACTGGAGATGGGAGAAGGAACCAGGGCTGGATGTCTCAGCAGTGGCAGCAGGTGGGGGACACACAATGGAGTTACACACAGGGAGTGCCAGGTGCTTTGAAAATGGTTCATCCTGTGGTCTCACTTCAGCCTTGAGGGTATCCCTCAAAGGTAGTTACTTATGTGGTCTTACACTTGAGATCATCTCAGCAAGAAGCACACACAGTGACCAAGCAGCACAGCCTGGATTCAAACCCAAGCCGCAGTGTGTGCTCTAATCCGGGACTGGGCCATTTCCACTCCCAGGGGGTTGAGTCCCAGAACCACCTGGAAGGCCTGGTAGCAGGCACCCCTCTGTCCAGGCATGGAGGCAGCCAAGCAGAATGAGTCACCCTACTCCAAGCGCAGGGGAGGACAATGGGAAGGCAGCAGAGGGCAGGTGGAAGGAGCTAAGAGGCCAGGTCAGCGGGCCTCCCAGCCACAAGCCCTGAGCAGTGTGGTTCCCACTCCTGGGTGCAGCCTTCAAGCAGGCAACAGCCATCATTGGAGGCAGAGGCAGCAGTCATCATCAGAAAACTTTTACTTTTATGGTTCATGATCATTAGAAAAATACTGTAGTTACAAAATCAGTTGAATGCATTTTCTCCTTATGATTTCTTTCCTCACAAATTTTATACTATAAGCCAATTAAAAAATAGTTTTCATATAGTTATGTGCTACAAATATTTTGATTGTTAGAGTTTTACACATTTCAAGTTTTATCATCGGTGTGCTAATATTTACTCTATGTATGAATTGGAATGTTTCTTATTTATTTTTCTTTCTTTCTTTACTATTACTTTTTGAGACAGGTTCTTGCTCTGTCACCCAAGCTGGAGTGCAGTGGTGTGATTGTGGCTCACTGCAGTCTCCACCTTCTGGGCTCAAGCAATCCTCCTGCCTCAGCCTCCTGAGCTCCCACATCTGGCCTATTTTTTTCTTTATATTTAATGTCTGTCTCTTAATAATCCTCACTGTCTTTTTTCCTTCCTTATTCTTTAAATATACAGAGTTCAAAATGGAAAGAAAAGAGAGTACTGGTACTTCTATTATTATGATGAAACGAGCTTTTATTATCAAATAATACACCTATCATGTCAAACCTAATGTTGTTGCTATACTTTTGAAGTTCCCAAAATGAAATACCTTTCTTCTCTCTGTCTCTCTCTCATGCGTGTGTGTGTGTGTGTGTGTGTGTTTTTAGACATGATCTTGCTCTGTCGCATGGGCTGGAGTTCAGTGGTGTGATCATGGCGCACTGCAGCCTCAACTTCCTGGGCTCAGCCACTATAGCCTCCCAAGTAGCTGAGACTACAGGCATGCACCACTACACTTGGCTAATTTTTAAAATTTTTGTAGAGATGAGGTCTCACTATGTTGCCCAGGCTGGTCTCAAAGTCCTGGGCTCAAGCGATCCTCCCACCTCAGCCTCCAAAAGTTCTGGGATTACAGGCCTGAGCCATCTGACCCAGCCACCTTTCTTCTTAGTTGGCTTGATGAGGTGTAAGGCAATGAAAAAAGTATTCCTTTTAGGTGCTCTAAGGGGTGAATAATGGGCATATAACATATAATACTTCGTTGTTAATATGACAAAGTATAGGTACTGGGTCTATTGTACAAAGTTTCTCTCAACTCATTTTATCTAGCTTTCTACAATGTTCAATAGTATGCATTAAATATCTCTTCAGTGTCTGTGGAAAGATGTCAAATTTATTGAACAAGGTTATAATATAAGTGAGTATATTACATCTATGTATGTATGTGTACATACGTATTCTAATATTTAAAAATCTGGCCGGCCGGGCGCGGTGGCTCAAGCCTGTAATCCCAGCACTTTGGGAGGCCGAGACGGGGGGATCACGAGGTCAGGAGATCGAGACCATCCTGGCTAACACGGTGAAACCCCGTCTCTACTAAAAAAAACAATACAAAAAACTAGCCGGGCGAGGTGGCGGGCGCCTGTAGTCCCAGCTACTCGGGAGGCTGAGGCAGGAGAATGGCGTAAACCTGGGAGGCAGAGCTTGCAGTGAGCTGAGATCTGGCCACTGCACTCCAGCCTGGGCAACAGAGCGAGACTCCGTCTCAAAAAAAAATAAAAATAAAAAATAAAAAGTAAATAAAAATCTGTTATTTTACCTTAAACTATCCTACTCTGTAATGTTATCAATATGAGCAAAATCACCTATCAGTTGCTTTAGAAGAGTTCAGAATGTCCATTTTCCTGGGGGAGGAGGGGAACAAGAAAGTCTTAATCATAAAGCAATAGGAAAAAATAGCCAAAAAAGTTCAAGATGCCCTGTGAGAACAGATCTGTCACCTGGCTGTGCACCAACCAGAAGCAAGGCACACACTCACTGCTTGCTGAGGTTGTCTGAAGTGGAGAACTGGGTAAATATTCCCAACATGGGGGAAAGAGAGAGCAAGAAATGAAAAGAAAGAACAGCTCAAAGCAGATAGTGGAATGCAGGGGGTGGTAATGGGTCTGAAGCACTGATAGCACAAAATCAAGGCTACTCCAAGGAAGAGAACAGAAGCCTTTTTCAGAATAGAGGGAGAATGTTATTTTTCCGAGATCTATGGAAATTAGTGTCTAAAATATGAAAGGTACCATGGGAAAAAGAAGGTTCTGTGGTGAAATATACTTGAGAAATACAAATACTCTCATCTTGGAGATTTACAATGCATACCTAAACATTATAATTTCTGAAAGTGCCTATTTTTTAAAAAGTATCTTTAATCTTGTTAATAAATGTATTCGTGTTTCATATTGGTGTCCTCACACTTATTTGACTATAGCATTGTTTTTTTCAGACCACCTGGTAACATTCCCAATTGTGTGAATGGATGAAGCTGTGAACTCTTGTGTTTTGTGGTTAGTGGTTGTTTGGAAACCTGAATATGGATAATATCAATACCTCAATGGTACCTGAAGACATCCACAATGCACCGGTAATGGGCAGAATAGCAAAGTGGTTAAAAACAGGAGCTTTGGATTAGGTAATCCCCGGGCTCAAATCTCAGGTATTCTACCTGCCTTGCCAAAGTCCCTGACTTCTTTATGCCTTATTTCCTCATCTGTCAAAAAGAGGGGGAAAATAAAGATAACAGGACCTATTTCATTAGTTTTGGGGAGGTGTCAGATGAGATATTTCCTTTAAAACACATAACATTCTGCCCAGCACATGGGAAACAAAAAACCTAAAGAATCCGGCACTCAAATCTCCTCTTCTGTGAATTCTCTAGGAGGAGTTTTTATCTGGCTACTAAAGTGGTTTTTGGAGCATAGAGATTAAATGAATACTGCATCTCTGACCAAGGCAACATGATGTCTGGGACTATGGTCAAATGTAAGTATGATCTTACCAGACCCATGGTGGATTGAGAGCATTCTGTGAGATTACATGTGTGAAGAACTTTGTGGTCTAATGGCTAGTAGCAGGTATGGCTATTTCATTGTGGGAGGGAATGAACTGACAGGCAATATAAATAGGGTGACTTGGGTCTCTTACCCATTTTCACACATTTTCAATATCTTCCTTGCTGGGACATGTACAGGCTCTGGGATTTGTGTCTGTGAGCTCAGGCAGGAAGAATCCTTCTTACCACTGGCAGCTAGAATTTGGTAGGAAAGAAGGAAAAATCTCGGAGAGATGGTAAGCTCTTGTAATGGAGACCAGAAAGCCAAGCGTACACTGTATTTTTCCTTGAGTCAGTGAAAAATTCCCATCTTCATCCTTTTTAAAATTGAGAGTTGGCCAGACGTGGTGGCTCATTCCTGTAATCCCAGCACTTTGGGAGGCCAAGGCGGGAGGATCACGTGAGCCCAGGAGTTGAAGACTAGCCTGGGCAACATAGCGAGACCTCATATCTACAAATAATTTTTTAAAACTGAAATAATTTTAAAAATTGAAAGCTGAGGAAATAGGTTTACATTTTTTTAAATTTAGTAATAATTATAGATCGACAAGAAGTTGCAGAGATAATAGAGAGGTCCTATGCACCACTCACCAATTTCCCCTATTGCGTACACCTTAGGTGGCTATAGCTCAATATCAAAATCATATTGGTATAAAGCATGTACGTAGTTCTAGGTTATTTAATCACATGTGTACTTTTACCACCAGAATTAAGATATAAAACAAAACATTTTATTTTACCTGTTTTACTCTTTTCAAGAGGCAGTCTTATAAAAAGAGTTCACACTACTATGAATATTAGTTTTAGTAATTATACTTCAATTTTCACAACTGGAGGCAGGGTTTTGACATCATAATTCAGGATTTTTATAGGATTCTGAACATCTCTTCTGTGACTACGATGTGCTTCTCCTTTCCTCTTTGTAAATCTGGTCATCATATGTAAATACTTTAGGAAGTAGCTTTACATTCTAATTCAGTTCTTCTCCTCTGTCATCATTTATGATCGCATTGGAGGAAATGTATGTGTTTTACAAAAGGCAAAATGTGCTGAAGAAAGAACCAAATGGTGAAACAGATCCCATTTAAAAAGCCATAAACAAGCTTACAGCAGTAAGTGGTGACATGAATAAATTGCTTTTGCAGGAAAATTCAGGCTTAATATCATTACTAAGCCACAGCTGAAAGGCATAACTATATTTCAAATGGTAGTAATGACTAGCACCATTGGATTAGAAATGATTTCATGATGGCATCATAATGATTTATTTTTTTTTTAAAGAGAGAAACTTGGAATCTCATCATGGTAGTTAGAAAAATAAAAATTCAATGATGATATGACTGTACTGTATTCTTTGCCAGGTTTTCCTCTGGTCTTTAATACAAATATATCAAGATTTAAGAGACCAATTCTCACAGTTTTAGTGTGGTTACAGTTCCTAGTTTCTTATAAGGCATAATTGTGACATTCATAGTTCAACAAAATGTTGAACTTATTAGACCTGCAGGCTAGTGACTGCTATTATAACCAATAATTGTATCCATAAAATGAATTCTTCACAATAAATAGAGAACAAAGCTTTGTTGAAATTGAGAGGCTGGGTGGGCATCTGTACTCACTAACTATACTAGCAAAGGGTCTGGCTCTGGCACCCAGCCTAACATTAATTAGCAGCATTTTGCTGAGTGTGTTTCATAAAATAGGATTGTCTTATAAGATGCTTTCTATGAAAATAATTCTGTTTTTTACACTACAACCAAGACATTATTGCTATTAATACAGATTTTCCCATATCTTTACCAATGTCTTGTCTTAGCATTCTCCCTTACATACAAGTTCTTTTAGGGATCATTTTTTCTTTGCTTTGACGTTCTTCTCTTATAACTTTTTTTGGAAAATAGATCTTTTAGTTGTTAGAAATGTGCTAATTTCACACTGGAAGATGTTTCACTGGCTATACAACTCTAGGTTGACAGTTATTTTCTCTTAGCATTTTGAAGATATTATCCCATCTTCTGATGGTCTCAATCAAATTGTCATTTGTTTTAAGCTATCTCGTGTTTTTTTTTCTCTATCCCCTTTTAAGAACCTCTCTTTTCTTTGGCAATCTGTAGTTTCATTGTGTATCTAAATGTCTTTTTCTTTTTTCCTTTATCTTATTTGTTTCTTAGCAGGATATTGACTCTAAGGGTTTGTGTTTTTATTTTTTCTGCAAAATTCTCAGTGTCATTTTGAATTGTGTCTTCCCCCAATTCTATTATCCCCCTCAGGAAATTTGATTAGAGATTTGTTAGACCTACCCTCCATGTTCACTGATTTTATTCTGTCCAATCAGCTGTTAAAGTCTAATCTACTGTTTAGTCCATTGAGTTTCTAATTATTTTTACAAGTTCTTTGGTTCATTTTTTATTTTGCCTGGTCATTTTTCATAGTCTTTTATTTCTTAATAATACTTAAAGAGTCTCTTATTTCTTTAAGCATCCTAAAAATACCTATTTTATATCCTGCATGTAGTAATTTCTACTTCTATAGTCTTAGTGGGTCTAACATGTATTGGTGGTGTATTTTTTTTCTCTTCCATTCTATTGACTCTGCTCATGGCGGTTTATTTCCTCACTTAATATGATAGTTTAAATTTTGATCTCACATTCCTTGGAATTTGGGCTGTGGAAACTTTTTGAAGCTCAAGTTTAAAGTGTTTTTCCTTAGATATGATTTATTTTTGCTTCTATCAGTCACCTAGGAGCACTACATAACCAGACCAGTTCAAATTAAATCCTGAATTCTGGGTTTTCCAAGGGCATTGAATTCTTTGAAATCCATCCCCAAACCCATGTAAAGGCTTCTTTGTGGTTTTGAATTCTCAGGGAAACATTTTCCCAAACCCATCCACCAAGAGCCAAGTTGAAGACAGCAAACATCTGTTTTATATTTCTCTCTGCTGGATGTTTTGTTATTTAATCAATACATTATGAATTATAGATAATTTTATAATAAATAATTTTATAATTAATTGTAACATTTTTACCTTTTCACCCAAAGAGTCACTTTGAGACGTTTTGGGTTTATACAGGAATCTCTGATCCAAACCTTCTTCCTTGAGCAGGCTTAGCCTTCTTTGGTCCTCTAAACAGATATGGTCCATTAAGGCCCAGACTCTAGGACACCTGATGCTCTCAAAGCAGCTGCCAGTGATAGTATTTTGTTTACTCTATGCGGCCATACCTTCTCATGGTTAGGGCTCAATTTCTTGCCAGCTCAGTTATTTGCTTAAAGACCAAATATTGTATCCATCATTTCTTTCTCCTTTTTTTTTTTTTTTTTTTTTTTTGAGACAGAGTTTCGCTCTTGTTGCCCAGGCTGGAGTACAGTGGTGTGATCTTGGCTCACTGCAACCTCCAACTCGTGGGTTCAATCGATTCTCCTGCCTCAGCCTCCCGAGTAGCTGGGCTTACAGGCACATGCCACCATACCTGGCTAATTTTGTATTTTTAGTAGAAACAGGGTTTCACCATGTCGGTCAGGCTGATCTCGAACTCCTGACCTCTGGTGATCCACCTGCTTTGGCCTCCCAAAGTGCTGGGTCTACAGGCATGAGTGACCATGCCCAGCCTGTATCCATCATTTCTAATTGTTCTATATTAGGAAGGTTTTTATGAGGGCTTCTTTGCCATATTACCTAGAACAGAATTCGGAATTGCATTTAAACATAGAAAGAAAACTACCTCAGGAAATAAGGACAATAAAATAGCCAAGTAAATTGAATGGTGGAATTGAGGAAAGAGAGGTAGAAGCAAGTATATGTATTTATTGTTCACAGTAGAAAGCAAGATGATATGTATTTAAAATGGAATTAAACATATGTGAAATTATAAAGACAAGCACTGTAAACCATAAAAAAGATAATAAAGCTTTCAAATTATTAGGAGGAAAATGCATGCACAAAAGCAGAATAAAGCGAACAGACAGAGCCTAAAAGGCAAAAGAATACATAAGTTTAAGAAAATACTTGCAAATAAACAAAGCACAGTAAACCAGACAATGTAATAAAACATAAAGGTAAAAGGTAACTAAATGTCAAAATTAAGATGTGATGGCAGAACTAAAATACACAATAAAGATAAATCTTATAGACTCACCTATGAAAATACTTTCAGAATAAGTCACAAATAAAAATTCAACTTTCTTCTGAACTGAAGAAATGCTTCTAAAACAAAGTGTCTCAGATGGTTGAAAGGGAAAAGATAATTACACTGTAGCATGCCTACGAAAACACAAAATTACGTAGGGTCTGTAATATCAGACAAGATTGAATTCACAGCAAAGAAATATTACATAAAACTAAGAAGGCATTGTATGACAAATGCTATTATTCACAGGAAGGTGCAATAATCATAAATACTTATCTACTAAATAGCGTAGAATAAAGATTCCTAGGGTAAAACTTTAACATATACAAAGATAAATGGATACACAGAATATAGTAATAGATGTACATGTGTCATCTTCTTCAAGTAGATCAAAATAAGAAAAAAGGGGTATTTCCTTTTTTGGTGAGTTATTTGAGTTCCTTATAGATTCTGGATATTAACCATCTGTCAGATGCATAGTTTGCAAATATTTTTTTCTCAGTCTGTAGGTTGTCTGATTACTCTGTTGACTGTTACAGAATAGCTATTATTAAAAAGTCAAAGTTGGCAGAGCCCACCACAGTGCCACAAAGCCGCTGTAGCCAGAGTGCCTCTCTAGATTCCTTCTCTCTGGGCAGAGCATCTCTGAAAGAAAGGCAACACACCCAGTCAGGGGCTTGTAGATCAAACTCCCATCTCCCTGGGACAGAGCACCTGGGGGAAGGGGTGGCTGTGGGCATAGCTTCAGCAGACTTAAATGTTCCTGCCTACTGACTATGAACAGAGCAGTGGATCTCCCAGCACAGTGCTTGAGCTCTGCTAAGGAACAGACTGCCTCCTCAAGTGGGTCCCTGAACCCCATGCCTCCTTACTGGGAGACACCTCCCAGCAGGGATCAACAGACACCTCATATGGGAGAGCTCCAGCTGGCATCTGGCAGGTGACCCTCTGGACAAAGCCTCCAGAAGAAGGAACAGGGAGCAATCTTTGCTGTTCTGCAGGCTCCACTGGTGATACCCAGGCAAACAGGGTCTGGAGTGGACCTCCAGCAAAATTCAGCAGACCTGAAGCAGAGGGGCCTTACTGTTAGAAGGAAAACTAACAAACAGAAAGCAATAGCATCAACATCAACTAAAAGGACATCCACATGGAAATCCCACTTGAAGGTCACCAACATCAAAGATGAAAGGTAGATAAATCCACAAAGATGAGGAAAAACCAGCGCAAAAAGCCTGAAAATTCCAAAAACCAGAATGTCTCTTCTCCTCCAAAGGATCACAACTCCTTGCCAGCAAGGGAATAAAACTGGAGGGAGAATGAGTTTGCCAAATTGACAGAAGTAGGCTTCAGAAAGTATGTAATGACAAACTCCTCCAAGCTAAAGGAGCATGTTCTAACTCAATGCAAAGAAGCTAAGAACCTTGAAAAAAGGTTAGAGAAATTGCTAACTAGAATAACCAGTTTAGAGAAGACTGTAAATGACCTGATGGAACTGAAAAACACAGCACGAGAACTTCATGAAGCATACACAAATATCAATAGCCGAATCAATCAAGAGGAACAAAGGATATCAGAGATTGAAGATCAACTCAATGAAACAAAGCATGAAGACAAGATTAGAGAAAAAAGAATGAAAAGGAATGAATAAAGCCTCCAAGAAATATGGGACCATGTGAAAAGACCAAACCTATGTTTGATTGGTGTACCTGAAAGTGACGGGGAGAATGGAACCAAGTTGGAAAATACTCTTCAGGATATTATCCAAGAGAATTTAGCAAGACAGGCCAACATTCAAATTCAGGAAATACAGAGAATACCACAAAGATACTTCTCAAGAAGAGCAACCCCAAGACACATAATCATCAGATTCACCAAGGTTGAAATGAAGGATAAGATGTTAAGGGCAACTAGAGAGAAAGGTCAGGTTACTCACAAAGGGAAGTCAATCAGACTAACAGCAGATCTCTCCATAGAAACCCTAAAAGCTAGAAGAGAGTGGGGGCCAATATTCAACATTCTTAAAGAAAAGAATTTTTCAACCCAGAATCTCATATCCAGCCAAACTAAGCTTCCTATGTGAAGGAGAAATAAAATGCTTTACAGACAAGCAAATGCTGAGAGATTTTGTCACCACTAGGCCTGCCTTACAAGAGCTCCTGAAGGAAGCGCTAAACATGGAAAGGAAAAGCTGGTACCAGCCACTGCAAAAACATACCAAATTTTAAAGACCATCTCCACTATGAAGAAACTGCATCAACTAATGGGCTAAATAAGCAGCTAGCACCATAATGACAAGATCAAATTCACACTTAACAATATTAACCTTAAATGTGAATGGGCTAAATGCCCCAATTAAAAGACACAGACTGGCAAATGGGATAATCAGTTGAGACCCATCAGTTTGCTGTATTCAGGAGACCCATCTCATGTGCAAAGTCACATATAGGCTCAAAATAAAGGGATAGAGGAATATTTACCAAGCAAATGGAAAGAAAAAAAAAAAAAAAAACAGGGGTTGCAATCCTAGCTTCTGATAAAACAGACTTTAAACCAACAAAGATCAAAAGAGACAAAGACAGGCATTGCATAATGGTTTAGAGATCAATGCAACAAAAATAGCTAACTATCCTAAATATATATGCACCCAATACGGGAGCAACCAGATTCATAAAGGATGTTCTTAAAGACCTACAAAGAGACTTAGACTCTCACAAAATAATGGTGGGAGACTTTAACACCCCACTGTCAATATTAGACAGATCAGTGAGACAGAAAATTAACAAGGATATTCAGGACTTGAACTCAGCTCTGGACCAAGCAGACCTAATAGACAATGACAGAACTCTCCAACCCAAATCAACAGAATATACATTCTTCTCAGCACCACATCTCACTTATTCTAAAATTGACTGCATAATTGGAAGTAAAACACTCCTCAATAAATGCAAAATAATGGAAGTCGTAACAAACAGTCTTTCAGACCACAGTACAATCAAATTCGAACTCAGATTAAGAAACTCACTCAAAACCGCACAACTACATGAAAACTGAACAACCTGCTCCTGAATGACTACTGGGTAAATAATGAAATGAAGGCAGAAATAAATAAGTTCTTTGAAACCAATGAGAACAAAGGCACAACATACCAGAATCTCTGGGACACAGCTAAAGCTGTGTTTAGAGGGAAACTTGTAGCACTAAATGCCAACAGGAGAAAGCAGGAAAGATCTAAAAACTGACACCCTAACATCACAATGAAAGGAACTAGAGAAGCAAGAGCAAACAAATTCAAAAGCTAGCAGAAGGCAAGAAATAACTAAGATCAGAGCAGAACTGAAGGAGATAGAGACATGAAAAACCCTTTAAAAAATCAATGAATCCAGAAGCTGGTTTTTTGAAAAGATTAACAAAATAGATAGATGGTTAACCAGATTAATAAAGAAGAAAAGAGAGAATAATTAAATAGACACAATAAAAAATGATAAAGGGATATCACCACTGATCCCACAGAAATACAAACTACCATCAGAGAATACTATAAACACCTCTAAGCAAATAAACTAGAAAATATAGAAGAAATGGATAAATTCCTGTACACATACACCCTCCCAAGACTAAGCCAGGAAGAACTCAAATCCCTGAATAGACCAATAACAAGTTCTGAAATTGAGGCACTAATTAATAGCCTACCAACCAAAAAAAAGGCCCAGGACCAGATGGATTCACAGCCCAATTCTACCAGAGGTACAAAGAGAAGCTGGTACCATTCCTTCTGAAACTATTCCAAACAATAGAAAAAGAGGGACTCCTCCCTAACTCATTTTATGAGGCCAGCATCATCCTGATACCAAAACCCGGCAAAGACACAACAACAACAACAAAAATTTCAGGTCAATATCCCTAATGAACATGGATGCAAAAATCCTCAATAAAATGTTGGCAAACTGAATCCAGCAGCACATCAAAAAGCTTATCCACCATGTTCAGGTCAGCTTCATCCCTGAGATGCAAGGCTGGTTCAATATATGCGAATCAATAAACATAATTTATAACATAAACAGAACCAGTGACAAAAACCACATGATTATTTCAATAGTTCATGCCAAAAACTCTCAACAAACTAGGTATTGATGGAACATATCTCTAAATAATAGGAGCTATTTATGACAAACCCACAGCCAATATCATGCTGAATGGGCAAAAGCTGCAAGCATTCCCTTTGAAAACCAGCACAAGACAAGGATGCCCTCTCTCACCACTCATGTTCAACATAATATTGGAGGTTCTGGCCAGGGAAATCAGGCAAGAGAAATAAATAAAGGGTATTCAAATAGGAAGAGAGGAAGTCAAATTGTCTCTGTTTGCAGATGACATGATTGTATATTTAGAAAACCCCATCATCTCAGCCTAAAGCCTCCTTAAGCTGATAAGCAACTTCAGCAAAGTCTCAGGATACAAAATCAATGTGCAAAAATCACAAGCATTCCTATACACCAGTAACAGACAAACAGAGAGCCAAATCGTAAGTAAATTCCCATTCACAATTGCTACAAAGAGAATGAAATGCCTAGGAATACAACTTACAAGGGATGTGAAGGACCTCTCCAAGAAGAACTACAAACCATTGTTCAAGGAAATAAGAGAGGACACAAACAAATGGAAAAAGCATCCCATGCTCATGAATATGAAGAATCAATATCGTGAAAATGGCCATACTGCCCAAAGTAATTTATAGATTCAATGCTATTCCCATCAAGCTACCATGACTTTCTTCACATAATTAGAATAAAACTTCTTTAAATTTCATATGGAACCAAAAAAGAGCCCATATATCCAAGACAATCCTAAGCAAAAAGAACAGAGCTGGAGGCATCACACTACCTGACTTCAAACTATACTACAAGGCTACAGTAACACACACACACACACACACACACACACACACACACACACACACACAGAACAGAGGCCTCAGAAATAATGCCACACATTGACAACCATCTGATCTTTGACAAACCTGACAAAAACAAACAATGGGGAAATGATTCCCTATTTAATGAATGGTATTATGAAAACTGGCTAGCCATCTGCAGAAAACTGAAACTGGAACCCTTCCTTACACCTTATACAAAAATTAACTCAAGATGGATTAAAGACTTAAATGTATGACCTAAAACTATAAAAACCCTAGAAGAAAACCTAGGCAATAACATTCAGGACATAGGCATGGGCAAATACTTCATGACTAAAACAACAAAAGCAATGGCAACAAAAGCCAAAATTGGCAAATGGGATCTAATTAAACTAAAGAGTTTCTGCACAGCAAAAGAAACTATCATATAGTGAACAGGCAGCCTACAGAATGGGAGAATATTGCTGTAATCTATCCATCTGACAAAGGGCTAATATCCAGAATCTACAAGGAACTTAAACAAATTTACAAGAAAAAACAACCCCATCAAAAAGTGGGCAAACAATATGAACAGACACTTCTCAGAAGACATTTATACAGCCAACAAATATTAAAAAAAAAAAAGCTTATCATCACTGGTCATTAGAGGAATGCAAATCAAAACCACAGTGAGATACCATCTCATGCCAGTTAGAATGATGATCATTAAAAAGTCAGGAAACAATAGATGCCAGAGAGGATGTGGAGAAATAGGAATACTTTTACACTGTTGGTGGGAGTGTAAATTAGTTCACCCATTGTGGAAGACAGTATGGTGATTCCTCAAGGATCTAGAACCAGAAATACCATTCGACCCAGCAATCCCATTACTGGGTATCTACCCAAAGGATTACAAATCATTCTACTATAAAGACACATGCACACATATATTTATTGGAGCACTGTTCACAATAGCAAAGACTAGAAACCAACCAAAATTCCCATCAACGATAGACTGGATAAAGAAAATGTGGCATATATACACCATGGAATACTATGTAGCCATGAAAAGGATGAGTTTATTTCCTTTGCAGGGATATGGATGAAGCTGGAAACCATCATTCTCAGCAAACTAACAAGGAACAGAAAACCAAACACCACGTGTTCTCACTCGTAAGTGGGAGTTGAACAATGAGAACACATGGACACAGGGAGGGGAACATCACATACCATGGCCTATCAGGGGGTTGGGGGCTAGGGGAGAGATAGCATTAGGAGCAATACCTAATGTAGAGGACGGGTTGATAGGTGCATCAACCACCAAGGCACATGTATACCTATGTAACAAACCTGCACGTTCTACACATGTATCCCAGAACTTAAAGTATTAAAAAAACAAGTCAAAAATTGCAGATGCTGGCACGTATGCAGAGAAAATGAAACACTTATACTCTCTTGGTGGGAATGCAGATTAGTACAGTCTTTATGGAAAATAGTACGAAGATTTTCAAAGAACTAAAAATAGAACTATTACTCAATTTAGCAATCCCACTACTGGGTATATACCCAAAAGGAAGTAAATCATTGTATCAAAAAGGTACCTGCACTCATATTTCTAGCACAGCACTGTTTACAATAGCAAAGAATCAACCTAAGTTTCCATCAACAGTAATTGGATGAAGGAAATGTGGCATATATACACCATGAAATACTACTGAGCCATAAAAAAGAATCATGTCTTTTGCAGCAACATGAGTGGAACTACAGTCCATTATCTTAAGTGAAATAACTCAGAAACAAAGTCAAAACATCATGTTATCACTTGTAAGTGGAAGTTAAAGGATAAACATGGACATCTAGAGTGGAATAATGGGCACTGGAGACTAAAAAAGATGGGGAAGGTGAAGGTTGAAAAGTTACCTGTTGGTTCACTATTTAGGTGATGAGTATGCTAAAAGCAGACTTCACCATTAGGCAATACATACATGGAAGAAATCTGCACTTGTACCCCCTTTATCTATAAGAATAAAAATACATTTTAAAAAAGAAAAGTGAAAATATAAAATATTTAAAAATTAATAGAGTAGGTATTATTGATATAAATTATACAGCATACAGGGATTATGCCTTCTTTTTAAACACACATAGACTTTTTAGGGGGAAATAATTTACTTCAGAATGAAAAATGAACAGCTTCCACACCGTTCACTACAAAGTACACAGTATTCACAAATACAATACTGGTTATTTGAGGAAATGTAGTCACACCGCAATTTCTCCTTCATAGTGTTTTCGTTTCAAAAGATCTGTTTACCAAGAAGAAACAGTACAGGAAAAATTATTTTTCCAATAAACTTATAAAAATTAAAATTTCCAAAGGAATCAAGATTGACTTCCCACTACCACCACCTTAATATCATCACATCCTTATTGGGATGCTAATATTGACATCCAAAGCATACACTTACTTTCAACAATGAGGTTGCATCTTAAAAAAACTAGATCTCTGCAAGTATTCAGTGTCTAAAATAGACAGCTAATACAGCATTTAATATTATTTTATAAAAATAGTCTCCTTAGCAGTAAATTAAGTCTGCACATTCACAATAGTCCTAGAAAATAAATACTATAATTATTACAAAATGTCATGGCAAACTAGTTTCAAAAAACAAAAGTTTAACATCTTTCTAAAATTTCTGATCAGAATAAAATGAATACACATAGAACTTTTTAAGGAATGAACATTTATTAGGCCATAAAAATCATAATACACTTCAAAACACAAGTTTTGTTTTATTTATTTTATCCATGGTAAAATAAAACTAGTAATAAATACCTATATTATAAAAATTTTAAAATGTTAGGAGCTGAATAAAAATTTTAATCTCTTTTACAACACTCTCAGGTGAGAGAAGAAATCTAAACAAAATACTACAAACAAGACATACTGAAACTTGTAGGAGGCAAAAAAGGTGATCAGAGTAAAAATCAAATGTCAAAGAAAAACTGTCAAATAAGGAATAAGAACAAATTAAACATTCAAAATAAGAAATTGTCATCATCAATAAAATAAACTTGAGGAAATCAGAATTAAGAAACTAGTAAATGAAGTGGGAAATTTCTGAATAGCTACAAAAAAGAGTAAAATGAATAAATTTTAAAAATTGTCCTTTTTAAAAGGTTAATTAGGTAGGTAAACCATTAACATAAGTTTTTAAATGGCGAGAGATGGAGAAAGCAAAAATATTTAAAATGAGAAATTAAGTTGAGAACCTTAGTGCAGATATTGAGGGGGAACTAAAATTTAAAATGTGTCTTTGCTTAACTTCATGCATATGGATTATAAAAATCTTAAAAAAAAGTTGACATTTCTAGGAAACTTAAATCACCAAAAGTGACTTCAAAAGGGACAGAAAATCTCGGGTATTTCAGAGAAATTATAAACGTTGTTCAAAAGTTGCAGGCATCTGGCCCAGATTATATTATACCTGAAGCCTGCCCAAAATGTCAATGCAATGTTCAGAAAATTTCAATGCTGTTGAAATGATTCTAGCAGAGGTTGAAGAAAAACGTTTACTTTTTTGTATGTACCCATCAAAATAATTATATCAAAACCCGACAGGATACTTAATGTGTGTGTGTGTGTGTGCGCGCACGTGTGTGTGAGTATGTGTGTGTGTGTGTATCAGTCATTTTGTGAATACTGATCCAAAATAATATATTAGCCAACAGAATCCAACATTGCTTTAAAAGAATACATCATAACCAAGATAAAAAATTAAGATTAGAAAAATTACTAATATAATTTATGTTTCTATTATATCAGAAGAGAAAATTTATATTATTATGCCCAGAAAGGGTATGAAGGTATTTAAGTTCAAAATCCATTGTTGATTTTAAAAGACTCTTGATAAAACAATAATAAATAGATATTTTTAATATCCATCTAATTGACAGCCAAAACCTGCATTGTGCTAAGTGGTGAAACTACTCAAAATATTTTCAACAGGAGAAAGACAATGATGTCCACCATTACAATGATTACTTATCGCTTTAGCGGTCATAAATGTGGAACTGGAAAGGAAAAATAATTAAATGCAAAGGTTTGAAGAGAGACATAGAATTATCATTATTTACGTATACAATTAAATTGTACAACTGGAAAACACCACAAACAATAAAATAACATTAATGCACACAAACCAGTTATTTTCCTATGTATAAATGAAAGTTACATTAAAATATAAAGGAATAAAGGTAGTATTTGTCATAGGAACAAAATGATAAAATGCAATAGGAGTAAATTTAAGAAATGTTCAAGACATATATAAAGGGACTTTAAAAGAATGAGGGATAAAACAAGAATTGAAGAAATATAATGATATACCTTGTTACTGGATAAGAAGACTCAATATTTTGAAGGCAACAAGTCTCCCTGTATTTACCTATACATTAATTTTATCCCAATGAAATTACTTCACAAATAATTTTTAGAGTAGGCAGCAATTTAGAAGCACATAAATTTCTGACGTGACATTAATTCTACAAGGTACTACATGCTATATTAATTAAAACACACTTTTACTGGCACATAGAAATGAAACACAATAGATCAAATGAAGAGTTGAGATGTATACCAAAATCCTCATGGTAATGTGGCTTGTTATAAAATAAGTATTTCAAATCCATGCCCAAACAAATTTACTTAATAACTAGTCATGAATAATTGCCCAGTCTTCTGGAAAAATAATGAATTAATTCTTACTCCAGATGGATTTATACCAAGATGAAATCAAATAGGATCAGAGATTTAATCATTACTAGAAGAAATTCTAAAAGTACTGAAAGAAATTATGTGAGAATTTAAAAATTGAGTTTGTAATGAGAGAAGCCTTTCTAAGCATGGCACAAAGCTTAGAAGCCATAAAAGGTGATAAATTTGTCTACATAAAAATTAAACATTTTCTGCATAGTAATAGAATACTGTAAATTCAATGGCATTGACAAAGCAGGAATAATAGTTGTAATATGCTATATATAATAAAGGGCTATCTTTCTTATTATATTAAGAGTTCTTATGAATCAATTAGAAAAAATATTTTAAAAACAGTAGGAAAATGGGAGGATGACATGAGCAGGCAGTTTATAGAAAAATAAGTTCAAACAACTTTTAATGAATTAAAGTGGAGTAAAATAAAATGAAGATGTTTTCAGCCTTGTCAACCATTAAAGAAATGTTTACTAAAATAACAATAATGTATAATTTTAACCTATCAGATTGATATACTAAAACATGCATGGATGTATGATTGTATTTGCATGTTCTCTCTCCAGGGTGAATCATCTCAGATGTTAACAGTATTTGTCTCTCTGTAAGGTAACCAGGGAACAAGGGTAAGATAAGCATGTACTTTTTACAGCATACTATATTGTATGTTTAACTTTTTAAACTATGTGTGTATCACTTTTATAGAATAAAATAGTATTTTAAAATATAAATTGAAGCCAGAAAAATTAAATAGATTAATTAATGTCACACAACAAACTACAGATGTTTCATTAAAGTCCAGAACTATATGATTTGGACTAAAGTGCTATATGATTTGGACAAAAAGCATATCGTTGACATTAATTTGCATTATTATTTCTAAGCTTTTGTCAGAGAATCCAACATGACAAGGATAATGTGTATATGAGCTATCTTGTGAAGAGGATCTGTGGGAACACTTGTTGAGAGGTTGATATTTTTATTCTCTGCACTGTTTTCTATTTTTGAATTTTACTAATAGAGATAGGAAGCAACTTGTGACACCTTCGTTTTTAACAAGCATCTCTGACAGATCCAGAGTTTTAAACAGTCTTCTTTTTAAAGCTCTTTAAAGCCTTTTTTTATCTGTAAAATTAGTGTTCTGTGTGTGAATAAGTGTGTGTAATCATTACTCAAGCTTCAGACTATTAAATTACAAAACCTAAATTGCGAGTTAAAGCATATCTTGTTCTATTTGGTTGCAGTGAACTAAGGGACTCAACGAATTTACCTGTGGAACATAAAAAGCACCTCTGTTGAAGCTGAGAATTTACAGACAATTTACTTTTTTCTTCTTTTTCTCCTTTCTTCTTCTTTTTTCAAATCACAGAATCCACTTACTAAAATTGTGCCTCACAGAGCATTGACCTTTATACTATAATAGCTTCCTCTGGGCCATTACAACTTATAGGGCAATACCTTCTAATCTTCCAACCTACAAGTAAAGGTTATAAAGTTTTAGAGCACAAAGTACCTAACTCTTTGCTTGTACATTCACTTTCTCTGCCAAAATCCAAAATCATTAGCCTACTTTAGGGACTTTTAGTATATGAAATGACATTTTTTTAAAAACCAAATTTATCTTTGAGTAGAAAAGGGGATTTTAAAAAGGTATAATATTCTAGGATAATGGTTTGACTGAAACCCTAAAGGCCACCAAATAGGACCTCCTGCTCTGTTGAGGATTCCTGGATTGTTCCGAGTCTGTAGGGAGAGGACTGGAGGACTGGGTTTTGTTTGGTGTAATCTATCTTTCTTTGTGAAAATGTACATCAAAATTTAAGTAATTAAGTAGTGAGAATATCACTAATTTTTTTCTTCTGCTTGTATTTTCTAAAGTTTAAGTCAACAAACATATGTTATATTTAAAGTTTAAATACAACTTTTTGTAAAATTTGGAAAATACAAACACAATAAGGATGAAAAATAGACTCACCATGTGAATTTTCATGTTTTTCTATCAATATTTTCCGTATAACATATATAAGCGCCTAAGTACTTTAAAAACTCCCAATAGCAGAGCCATCGAAAGGGTATAAGATTTTTCTCTTATGTTAAAATCCAGACATAGCGAGTCCAAGACCAGATAGTGGATCTGTTACATAAAGTACTTAGGAAATTGGGTCCCTTCCACCTTTTGGTTCCTCTATGCATGATCAATTCTCGTTTAATGATCCAAGAAGGAAACCCTAGCCATCACATTCACTTTCTAGCCAGCAGGGTCAAGGAAAGGGAAAAAAGAACACGGCTCTTCCTTTTAACAAGTAAACATACCACTTCCATTTACTTGCTAATCTCCAGAACGTGATCAAATGACTACACATTCTTTTGCAATGAGAGCTGGGAAATAATTTTTTTTTTTTTTTTTTGGATGGCATCGCCAACTAAAAATCCCATCTTATGTTTTCTGCTTGCTAAATCCCATTGCTTCTATTAGTGGTGCACATTCTCATACTACTGTTAACATGGGAGGTATATTTTTGAGATTTTCTCTTTGTTCTACCCTGATTTATAAAATTGTAAGATGAAGATCAGCCTTAAGATAAAAACTTAGAAATAATGAGAAAAATTTTTAGAAGAATGTAAATCATCAAAATGGACTCAAAATGAAATAGAATATAATAAATTCTAATAAGTTTAATTTTTCATTGTCTATTTATCAACAACTTTCCTATGTTCAAGAAAAGACATTCAGCCCAAACAGGTAAACTCTCTGATTTTAAATAATCTCTATTTTATATACACTGTCTCAGACACCAGAAAAAGAGGACTGTCATTCCACTCACCGTATGAGGCTAATAAAACCTCTATGCCAGAACTTGTGAAAGAGCATAACAAAGTAAAATCAGATTTGGAAGGCAGTTATGAATCTAACTGAAGCTTATAAAATGTCAGAAAAAAATGAAATTTTTACTGAATTTATTGGCTAATTTGGGTGGATTTCTCTTTATATACAAGAAGGTGAGTATTAACAATTTGAATTTTTGAAGTTTTTTCTCTTTCCATTTTTTCTTCTCCATTGTTTTGGGAGTTAACCATTCTGGTTACATGTGCTGTTCTAACACAGATACCTAACAAACCCTAATGTTAATGAGTCCTGTCTCCTATCCTCACCCAATATTCCATGGTCCATCATTAAAATGACTGACTAGCATAAATCCTGAACCCTCTTGTCCCTCTCTGGTTTTAACAAACATCGACCCTGATAAATCCCAGTATTTTTTGTATTCCCCATGTACCTCTGTATAGTTGAATTTGGCTGGAGAAAAATATAGTCATACTGACTGGTCTCATTTTATATTTATGATTGTTAGCTTTAAGAATGTTGTTTGTGCTGCCTGGCAGTCATATGATACTTGTCATGACCATTTTCCTAGGTTACTATTTTATGTTTTCTCCTTTTTTTCCCCCAAACCTCCAGCACATCCTTCCCCATCCTCACTCTCAATAATGACTTGCTTCCTATTTCACTGAAAAAATAGAAGCAATCAGAATATGCCTTCCCAACTCTCCTAATGCTGCTCTACCCACCTCCTTGTATCTAGATTAACCTGTTTTTCTTCCTGTCATGAATGGTTCGTTCTAAGGCCATGCTTTTGCACATCACCTCTTGTCTACTCATGAACATTTCTCCAACAAATTTTCTCTCCCCCAGCATCATAATTTCCCCCACCCATGACTGCATCATTTCAATCTTGACTCTCTTAATCAATTCTCTGTTTAGCAATTAGCATGCTGTCTATTAAATCAGAACATTTTACTTACACCTTATCATCTTCCAATGGCTTTCTTTCATACTTGGGATAGCATTCAAACTCCTTAAGCTAGCTTGCAAAGTCCTCTAGTTTGGATGTTATCCCAAGTACAAAGGAAAGCTGTTGGAGGATGATTTGCACTAAGTTTAGAAAAAAATCTGCATCTATAGTAAATAAAACAGCAGAGCCACGCATGGTGGCACTCACCTGGTCTGGCTCATACCTTTCTATTGAAATTCATCTTGCACCACACTCCCTCTGTTCACTATATTCTGGCACAGTGGTCTCCTGAAACTTACCAAACTTCTCCCCACCCTTGTGGCTTTATTCCAGTTTTTCTATCCACTTGTAAGGTTCTTTCGATGATATTCATATGAGTGTCTCCGTTGAATATGGAAATTCATATATTGGCTCAAGGCCAAGTTCAGAGAGAAGTTTCCATTGACCATCCAATCCAAAGGAGGAAATCTCTATCATATCTCATTATTTTTTAATTTTTAGTATAGCACTTATCATACAGTGGGTGATACCGTTTTTACATATTATTTGTCAATTTTTATCTTTTCCTGCTAAACTTTTACTCCATTATAGCGTAAGTTTTCCTCTGCTATAAATCCATAGCACTGTATCCTTCATACATAGTACAGTACTTTATATTAGACATTCACTAAATATTAATGAATGAACAAATGTTGAATGAATGACTGAATGGGAAGCCTTCTAATCTACTTCTTTTTTTTTTTTTTTTCTTTTTGAAAGTCTTGCTTTGTCGCCCAGGCTGGAGTGAAGTGGTGCGATCTCAGCTCGCTGCAAGCTCCGCCTCCCGGGTTCACGCCATTCTCCTGCCTCAGCCTCCGGAGTAGCTGAGACTACAGGCGCCCGTCACCACGCCCGGCTAATGTTTTGTACTTTTAGTAGAGACGGGGTTTCACCGTGTAAGTCAGGATGGTCTTGATCTTCTGACCTCGTGATCCGTCCGCCTCGGTCTCCCAAAGTGCTGGGATTACAGGTGTGAGCCACTGCGCCCGGCCGCCTTCTACTCTACTTCTAACAAAGTCCAATAAAGGTAAGTCAACCTTCTCGTTAAGACATATGTTCCATTGCCTTGTTTAAACAAATTAATATGATTTTTTAATGTACACTGTATGTATTTTAAAGTCACTGTGGCAAGAGAAAGATGGCTTTCCATTTAACTCTCTCTAAACTTTAACTCGACAAAATGAATCACATGCGGTCATTGGAATTATAATTAGTGGAATAATTAGATCCACATTTGATCATTACCACAACTAGAATGTGTGCTCACTAAACAGTGAATAACCAGGCCTTCCTTATTCTGTGCTATAGTTGTAAAAAGAAACCAGAGGTAATCCCTTTTAGTGCATCATCATCATCATCATCATCATCATCATCCAAGTATTCTAGAGATATAATAATAGTTAGAAGGGTGGATTCCTGACTTTTCCACCTAGGTGTTAAGGACAAAATGTAACTTGAGATATTGGGGCCACCACAGAACTTTCCCCTTTTACCCAGGGAAAGTAAGTCTCCACATATTTGTCACCTCTCCATCTATAACACATCTTTAATGGGTCACATTTTATATTCCCTTCAGCTGAGTATAGAAATGATTAGTTATTTAAATCATTCCAAGGCTACTGTTAAGTAAAAAATTTAAATATGGAACAGATGTTCAAGTACTGAGGCAATGAAGATATTTAGGGCAGCTGAAAAGTAGATACAGGGGTAGGGTGATCAATTCATGATGCTCAGCACCTGCAGCCAAAGTGACTCCAGCGAGAAGCAGCAGCAGGTTATAGGCCTCGAAGGTTTGGGAGCCTCTGCCATTTTGTGAGGGGGCCAGGGCATCAGTCTAGAAAAATGACCATAAGCCTCTATTTCTTTGCTGATGGGACAGGATGTCCATTAGAACAGGAGGAATTTCTGGAGCAGCAGTTCCCTCAATTGTTCCTGACAAGTGGTCCCAGAGATCCAATTGGTGGAGAAGTAGGTGAGATTTCGACCCTCACCCCCTTCTCCATTGCTTCAATTGCAGCAGTTCTGCAGATTTCATTTGAAACAATCAACATTTTGTCATGTGGAACTTTGCAAAATTATTCTAATTATCTTGAATTAATATAAAAATATAACTATGAAAGTTCTAATTTTCTTACAAAAAGAGTAATGGTAAGAGGGGTCTGCAGTAAGTTTAATAAACTCGACACCTACAGTAAATAAACATGCAGAGCCAGGCACAGTGGCACACATGTGAAGTCTCAGCTACTGGGGAGACTGAGGTAGAAGGGTGGCTTGAGCCCTGGGGAGACTGAGGTAGAAGGGTGGCTTGAGCCCAGAAGTTTGAGGCTATCCTTGGCAATATAGCAAGACCCTGTCTCTAAAAAAATTAAATTAAATTAAACAGCATGTACTGGCTTAGGAATAGCAGCTAGATCAACTGAAAAAGGAGTGCACAAATAATATATATATGGGAATTTATTATATGATAGAGTGTTATTTACAATCAAGTGGAAAATGATAAATTATTCAACATATTTGATATAGGAGCCCTATCACATAATTGCCGTAGGGGTTAATAATTTAAATATAAAAAGCAAAATCCTATAGGCACATGATTAAAACACAATTTTTTAAAAAAATTTGAGACAGAAAATATTAGAAAGCTGAGGTGAACACTAAAACCAAAAAGCATAAAAGAAACTCTTAATTTTAACTATATAAAAGTGGTTATCATATGACAAAAAAATTAAAAGTGAGATTGAAAGACAACATGTAAAAAACATATTTGGAATCTATAGGCCAACAAAGGGTTGATATTCTTATGCTATCCAGTACTGTTAGTACTATAAAACAAAATGCCAAACAGAAAAATATGCTAAAAGACATTAATTGTAGTTTACTAAAGAAATTTAAATGGCCAATAAATTTATGAAAAAAGCTAAACTCATTAGCATTTAAGGCATATTTATTTTTAAAAATTTGGGCCAGGCGCGGTGGCTCAAGCCTGTAATCCCAGCACTTTGGGAGGCCGAGACGGGTGGATCACGAGGTCAGGAGATCGAGACCATCCTGGCTAACACGGTGAAACCCCATCTCTACTAAAAAATACAAAAAACTGGCTAGGCGAGGTGGCGGGCGCCTATAGTCCCAGCTACTCGGTAGGCTGAGGCAGGAGAATGGCGTAAACCTGGGAGGCGGAGCTTGCAGTGAGCTGAGATCCGGCCACTGCACTCCAGCCTGGGCGACAGAGCAAGACTCCGTCTCAAAAACAAAAACAAAACAAAACAAAACAAAACAAAATTTGGTTGATAAAAATGTATCATTTTGTCAAACACCTATAATAAATGGTACTCTAATATACTCTGGGTGACTTTATAACTTGAGTGCAAACTCTGAGGAGGAGCAATTAATCAATATGTATCAGAAGTTAAAATGTGCATACCTTTTGACCCAGATGTTCTATTTCCAGGAACTTATTTGGAGGAAATAAATAATCAGACATATTTGAAAAAAATAAAGATGTTCATTGCAGAACTATTTATAATAGGAATCTGAAGTAACCTATGTGCCACATATGGATTATTGTCCAGTGTATTATTCGGAATAAGCTAGATTACGCTGCTGTAACAAACAGATTCTGAAGTCATGGAGGTTTTACATCTACAACTTTTTTGGGTTTTTCTATTCAGTGTCTGGTGACCTCCTCAGGGCAACACCTTCTTCAAGCTATTTCTATCCCATAGCTCCAGCATTTCTGTATAATGCCACTGTGGCAGGACTTACAAAGGCTTGTCACTGCCTCCACTTATAAGTGACATGCATCGTTTTCATTTAGAGGTAATTGGCCAGAGCTAGTTATTTGGCTCTGCCTAACTTAAGGGAACTAAGATGTATATCCTTCTCTGTGCAGGAAGAAGAAAACAAGATATGGGTGAGCTCTAGTACTCTCTACCACATGTAGCCTTTAAAAGTGCTCTAGATCTTTGTTTACTAACACAAAAGATTGTCCGAAATACACTATGTAGAGAGAAAAACAAAACATGTTTTAATAATTCATTTGGGACAGGTGCAGTGACTGACACCTATAATTCCAGCACTTTGGGTGGGTGGGTCGTTTGATCTCTGGATTTCAAGACCAGCCTGGGCAACATGGTGAAAACCCATCTCTACTAAAAATACAAAAAATTAGCCAGGTGTGGTGGTGCATGCCTGTAGTCCCAGCTACCTGGGAGGCTGAGGTGGGAGGATCACCTGAGCCTGGGAGATTGAGGTCGGAATAGCCGAGATTGTGTCACTGCACTCCAGCCTGGGCCACAAGTGAGGCCTTGTTTCGAAAAATAATTGATTTGTTTAGGGGGTGGGAGTAAAAGCACAGACAGGAAAAATATGCAAATATATATCTCTAGATAGAAATGGAGAAAATACGGAAGAATTTATATACTAAAAAGTTATAGTAATTGTTTTTCAGTGATGGGATTATGGATACCTAAGTCTGTTTAACTCAAATTTAGATGTTAACATGTGTATCCCTAAAGCATAGTGACTAGCACTGTGGATCACATCCCTAAAGTATAGTAGCTAGCTCTGTGGATCACATTAGAATTTACAATGCTCATTAACTATTCTGGCTCATTTAATCCTCTTAATAACTCTGACATAAAGATTTTATTATATCCATTTAACATATGAAAATCTAACTCGGAATTTAAGTGACTTACCCAATATTAGTCCATAAGTAGGACTGCAAGGGTCTATCAACTCAAAATACCATGCTCCTTTTTCATTCTTTACTAAATGCAATAATTTATTGGATCCTGATGAAATGTTTGTCATTCCAGCAGACTAAGGCTTCCTGGATTCTTGCCATGCAGATCATGGTCTGAGTCTGAAATTACTCAGATGTCTTTTTTAAACAAAATTAACAAATGTGCGGTTTAGGAAGACCTTCTGCCTCTTTTATGTTTCTACCCACTTTTCACTTCATATTTATTCTCTGCCTTGTGAATTCCCTCTCTCCTTTCTTCCTTTCAACCTCTTCATAGACCACTCTTCAAGAAACAACTAGGCCATGCTCTTCATTCTCTTCTTTAACTTTACTGTAGCTCCTCCCTTGTGTGCCTGTACCCCTTCCATTTGTTCTACCTACTGTGCACTGATCTAAGTTTACTACTTTGCTCCGCTGATTAAACTCATCCCAGGTTGACCTTTTGATGGTTTTGGACTCCCTCAGAATCTTTGCATATCGTAATCCAGCACCATCACATGCATGCTTGTATTCCCACATGTATAACACCCATTGATTTACCCAACTAAACTTCTGGAAGGCAAAGACTGTATTCTCTGACCTTTACTTCTTTTCCGTTTCATAATGTGGCAGCCATGGACATGCATCAGCTGGTCTCCTTCAAGAGAAACTCCTGTAGGAAGTGTAGTCAAATGGTAGCCCCAGCTCCCACCCCTCTGAATGTACTATGACCTTCATGGTGAGGCCACGCTTCCCCTGGGCTGCTCCCCACTAATGATGAACATGACAGAGTGCTGGTGCTGGACCATTCCTGTGGGATGTAGGACTTCTGCGAGGGGTAACCTCAACTCTGTGTAGTAACTAGCTTTCTGTGACTGCTATAACAAATTACTGCATATTAGGTGGCATAAAACAACAGAAATATAGTCTATCACAACTTTGGGACCAGAAGTCTGAAATAATGGTGTTGGCAGGGCTGGTTCCTTCCAGAGGCTCTGGGGGAGAATCCATCTCAGGCTTCTTTCCTAGTTTCTGGTGGCTGCCAGCAGTCCTTGTTGATCCTTAGCTTATAACTGCAACATCTACCTCTGTCTTCACATGACCTTCTCTGTGTGTCTGTATTTTTTTTATTTATTTATTTATTTATTTTTTTGAGACAGAGTCTCACTCTGTTGCTCAGGCTAGAGTGCAGTGGCACTATCTTGGCTGACTGCAACCTCCGCCTCCCAGGTTCAAGCAATTCTCATGCCTCAGCCTCCCGAATGACTGGGACTCCAGGTGTGCACAACTATGTCTGGCTAATTTTTGTATTTTTTAGTAGAGATAGGGTTCCACCACGTTGGCCAGGCTGGTCTTGAACTCCTGACCTCAAGTGATCCACCTGCCTTGGCTTCCCAAAGTGCTGGGATTACAAGTGTGAGCCACTGCGCCTGGCCTCTGTGTCTTCTTATAAAGACACTTATCATTTGATTTAGGGCCCACCTGGATAATACAGAATTATCTTATCTTGAGATCCTTAATTATATCTGCAAAGCCCTTTTCCAAATAAGGTCACATTCACAGGTCTCGGGTGAAAAATATCTTTAGGGGAATGGGTGGGGGAGGGGTGCACCATTCAACCTATTATGCTCAGGGAATTTTGCTAAACATGGCCAAAACTTCCTCAAAACTGTACTGTCATCAGAGTCTTTCCTATCTCTCTTCCCTCTCTCCTTTCACGTGTCAGACCTGCATTGTCTTAAGTGCTCTCCTGTATATTCTTAGTTTCTTTCCTTTTATTCTTCATAGGCATTTCCTCAAATAAATCTCTTGCATGTCTAGCTCTTCTTGGTGAGTGTTTCTCAGAGGATCTGAACTGATGCACATAGTATCTGGTGAATGCTTAATACCTGTTTCTGAATGAACATTAGTGCAAGGGTTTCTTCTTTCCGTTACACTTCAAAACAGGAATAAACTGAATTTTGTAGACAATATCCTAATTTTCCTGCATCCTAGTTCTTCCTTTTTGATCACATAGACCAGTCATTCTTAATATTTTTCTACTTTCCCATGTGTCACACTCCTCAGACTGATGTACAAAAGCAAAGAAGGCAGGGCATAGCTGATCCTGCCCTACTAGTTCAAACCCCTTCCTTTTGCCTCTCACTCAAGGAAGCACAGCATAATAAAAAGACTTGGATAATCTGGAGCTACTCTAATTTACTTTTAAAAGCAAATAATTTGTAAATTTTGGACTATTTTCTTATTGCTAGTTATAACTTCTTTCAACATACTTCATAATTGATTCTGACATACCAGTATGTTGCAATATCACAGTTAAGAATATTGCTGTAAATATAAGAAAACACAGCCTATAAGAGTGTCCAACAGATGAGTGCAAATAATAAAATCATGCTTTATGAATGGAATCATAAGCGATTTTGCAATCAAAATAATAAATGCAGTTCAGAAAATATTAATGCACTTCAGTTGGTAATTGCATTTGCCATTATCAAGTGCTCAGTAATATAGTACTTAGCTATTCTAAAGTCACTTAGGTATGTTAAACAATTAAACATGAGTCTGGGGAATGGCTTTGTTTAGCCTTTTTCAATTATGGAACCATGTATCATGTTCAGTGTTTTCTGTATTAACTCTATGAGACAATAGTATTTTAAAGAATTGTATTACAACAGTTGTAATAGAACAGTTGTACTAAATGACTCTCCCTCACTATTTCTCAAACTTTCTATACTATCTTGCTGAGCTTATTTTAATGAATAAATTAAAATATTTAAACCCTAGATGTTTTTATTAATAGAAACCTAATTTTTAATTCAAGGAAGTCCAGCTTCCAACAATCCCGTGTTCTTTAAATAGTGACCACTGACCACCATGACAATAACTTCATGGCAAAAGTGTGAAACTCGCCACTTATAGATTAAACCATTAAGTAATGCCATTTAGTTACATAGCTGAAATACTACTGTGCATAGGTAAAAGCATTCTCATCAAACTAAAGCACTTTACAATGTAACAATCTGGATCTGCTTTTATAATGCCACAATCCCACCCCACCCTGTCCATCTTTTTATTTGTTTTTAGGAAGAAAAAAGAACTAAATAAGGACATTTGGAAATGGCAGTCAAATTATATCTAAAAATACTTAAGGCAATAACTCATGTGACTTTAATGTGTAAAAGCATGTCTGGCAAGGTATGGCTCAGGTCCTAGAGCAGTGTACCTCCAAGACAATTCAAATATTAGCACCTTTCAAGTACAAAACTAAGATTTGTAAGATGGTGCTTTTAAGTGAGCCACCATCTTGTGTGGAAAAAGTCTGTCCCTGCTCATATTAATCTAAAGACAAAAATTAAAGAATGCTGTTATGAAATTAGTGGGATTTAAGCCACTGGATGAACATAAGAGATCTGCCTCAAGGTAAGTTTCTGTTATTGGACATTCTTGATTGGATCACGTAAGTGCCCTAAAAATCTAAATGTCTGTCATAGACCCCAAGTCCTCCACCTTTTTGGCAGGGGCTCTCAGCAGACATGGTTCTCTGGCAAACACTCAAGTAGGGAAACCACTTCAGTTTGCCTGGGACTGAGGGGCTTCTTGAGATGTGAGACTACCAGTCCTAAAATTCAGACAGTCTCAGGCAAACTAGAAAGAGTTGATCACTCTACCAACCCTCATGTTCCTGGACCCCTCTTACTGCTTTTCCAGCAGTATATGTGGGATAGTATTCTCAAGGAAGATTTTGATTCAACTGGAGTGGATTACATCTTGCAGCAAGACTAAAAACCTGCCACTTGCCAAATATCAGGGGAAAAATTTCAGAGCTGCCACTTCTTTCCTAGACAGCCCAGGTGTCCTCTGTGACTATCAATACAGTAGGAGCTCTGAACTCCTGCACTCCCTGTCTCAATTTCTGCCTCACCTCCTGCCCCAGGCACTGATGTGCTAGGGTTGTGAGTAAGCCCCATGGGATTATGGAATTTGATCTCCTTCTGGTTGCTGAGCACACATTTTATTTATAATGGACCATTTGTTCATTTGTTTAGCTCAACAAATATTTTTTGATTGCTAAGTATGTAGTAGGCACTCTTCTACTTGCTACAGATACTTTAATGGGCAAAACGGGGAAAGTACCTGTGCTCAAAGAGCTTATATTTTAAAAAGGGAGAACTGGATAACTGAAAAATAAAACAGAAGAACCAGATAGTTCAGTTGATCATAAGTTCTCTAAATTCAGTAAAATTCAGTGATTTTCATTAACAATCACTAATAAGTAGCAATCAGGTTCTCAGACATAGCTGTGGCTTTTGGAGCAAATAATACAGTTCTAAAGTAGAGTTTCTCAGACTTTAGTATATGTATAGAGTTCCTGGGGATTTTGTTAAAATACAGATTCTAATTCAGTAGGTCTGGGGTGGGGCCATAGATTCTGTTTTCTAACAGGCTTGCAGATGATGTGTTACTGCAGGTCTGAGGACCATACTTTGAGTAGCAATGTTCTAAAGACATTAATAGGGAATTATGCTTGTAAGGGAAAGCTCAAACTATTGGCTCCTCTTAGGAAAGATGGACTCAGAATGGTCATTGCTATAGGTCTCCTGGAGAATTCTGGATGCCAGAAGAGACTTGGGATTAAGAATCAAAAATCATGGAAACTCCTGAGAGAATAGGATGTTCTTTCAGACAGCAGGAAAATCCAAAGCATATTATAACACCCCAATTAACTACAAACATTATGTTCAATTTTTTTTTATTGTTCGTATACTGGCATTTGCTGCATTCAGGCTTCATTTGGAATCTTAAATATCATACCTCATGTTTGAAAGTGAACCAAATACAACAATCCTTTTTTTTTTTTCTGCCAGCATACCTCCCCATCTCAACCTTGACCTAATACATCATTTACAAATGGAATTTTTATAAACTACAGGATTCCAGTGGTACAAATGGCCTGGTCACCAATCTTTACAGGACACGTCTTGCAAGGGGCAATTTCCTTTGTGACCCTCTTTTTAACTGAGCTGTGAGAAACAGCAGAAGAGTAGCAGTGAGTAAGCAAGAATCCTGTGTACAGGGAAGATCCGGGCCCAGTGTGGCTCATCTAGGTACCACTTTTCAACTCCTATCATCACATCAGCAGAACCACAACAAGCTCTGTGCAAGCCAAAGGGGAAAGTGCCATTGTAAAACTGAAGACAGCTGCTTTCATAATAGAACTAATTGCACACTGCATCACAGAACCAAATTAGTGGTGAAAACAGTTATACAAACCGACAGACAGTGAAACATGACTCACTTAGGAACTGCTGCCAGTCAGGCACATTGTCACTGGACACTGTTCAAAAACCCACACCTGCATTTTTTGAATAGTAAACATATAAGATGTAATTACCAGGAAAACATATGCCACTTTTCAAATGTGACAACACTACATTTTTGCCTTTGGACCGTGAATGGCATGGGACTACACTGACCACAATACTTATTCATTCCCAGGATTCTTTGCAGATAAAGCAAAGCATAATCAAAGCTTACAACCCCCTATTCATACTTAAGAGACTATCTTTAGCCTAAGAAATTTTAAAGGATCTGTTCTGCTGACAGAGATTCCTAAATGTCCTCTAGACCATCAATCAAGGAAACATCAACACTGGAGATATAAGAAACATCAATTCTAAAATGCATATGCTTATATAGGCTCAGCTTAAAAATTCAAGCTGCAGTGGGTTGGGATGTCTTCCCTGGTTTCCCTCTCAGCTATACAGTAATTGCTGTCTCAATAACAAACAGGTGTTCAGAGAAGACTTCATCTGTTCTTGTAGCCTAAGCTCACATTTCTGCATTCTCAGCTGCAATCTGCATTAGAGAATTTGCAGGTTCCCCATGTGATACATATATATCCTCATGCCAGCTACAACCCAAAGGGTGATGTTTTTTTCCTCATGATGGGTAGGTGGCTACAAGTGATGACAAACTCCTTGGCTTCTAACCAACTAGGTGTAGAATAATGACCACTGGGAAAGTGTGCTTTAGGCTGAAGCATGAGTTTATCCTTCAACAACAGCTCACACTCTCAATGCTGTTTTTAAATATTTAAATTGTGTTGAACATCATTCATTCACAAAGAAGGGTGAGTAGAATTTCATTCCAAAACAAATCACAGAATAAAACCTGTTCAATATCCTCATGAAGATCGTGTCTGTGGAATGTTCCAGCTTTGGCTAATGGAGCCCTGAAATTGCTGATGAATTGTAAAACTATATAGTGACTAATCCTTCTTTCTCCTGCTCAATTAATTAGTTAAACCTAAACATAAATCCAGAAATACTTGTGAGAACTCTGCTGGTTTTTGTCAACACATAAGAGGTAGGTACTGAAAATGATCAGCATTTTCTTCAGGTGAAAGATGTGGAGGATTATATAAATATTTTTCAAGGATTGTATTACTTCGCAAGTTCTAGAAATGCTTGTGTAAGCAAAAGAAGGTGTGTGACAATTGGTTTGAGAGTATAAGGAGTGTGTATTCAGTTCAAGATGAGGAACTGTGTGTAGCATTTTTAAATTTTACTGTAATTCTTTACATATTTGCTTCCCCTCAGATGGTGAGTTCCTTAAAGACAGGAACCATCTTATTCATCTTTGAATCTCCAACATTTAGCAGTAGGTGTTTGATCAGTCTTGGCAGTTGTTGGGTTCTCTTTATCTGAATTTGCCTCATTGATTGCTTCAAGATTCAACATGATTGTCAGGTTTGGCTAAGAAGCAGTCCCCTCCCCAAGAAATCAGAGCAAGTTTCTTCTGAGAGAAACAGAGAAGCCTGCCGAGCAGCTGCTTAGCTTACGGGCTGATTCAAAGGATGGGGTACAAATATGCAAGCAAATTAGGTTCTCAGGTCTCATTCTTCAGCACCATTTCTGAAGGAGGGAGGAAGAGAATCTTTTAGGCTCTTCAAACTCCTCAGCTGATAGCATTGCTATATCAACTGTGGAAATGTAAGCCAGACAATCTGGATCCAAATCTTTTTTCAACTATATCTATTGTCCAGATTTAAAATGTTAAGCTGGAGGATTTACAACACAGGATAGAAACATTCATCCTATTGTTTGCATTTATCTGTATGGGCCAAATATGCATAGCCTTTGGAATGTGTATTAAATAGTGAAAATTCAGGGCTCTATGCATAATGCTAAAATAACTGGGATGTATGTTTAAGAAACCTAGATTTTTCTGAAAATGTTGAGTATAAAACACTAAGGAATAAATGTATTTGCCAAGCATTGAAAATCTTTCAGAAACCATGTTATCAGCATCTTGTTGTCAATACATAAAATTTAGTGCTAGCCAAGTGCTAACAAATAGTCTCTATGCTGGCAGCACACTAATTCCTCGGTCCTAAATTTTTTTTCCCCTCATATGGAATGTTTTAGCAAGTTGTTGAGTTTTACTACTTCAGCTTTAGGAACTGCTTCTCTCAAATCCTTTGGAGTTCTGAGCAGCTTGTGATTTCCTTCATTTAATCTTTCTGTGTCCCCTCAAAAACTATGAACCATTACTGCTCTTCAAATAAAATTAGTAAGAAAGTTAGAACACATGGGACAAAATTTTTGAAATATCAGTTCAAAGAAAGAATAGCACCCGTACAACTCCACAACCCCAGGACCTGGGAGTCAGATTTTCTTTGGGATCGTAAGGAAAGTCGCAAATACCGAGAGTGGAAGAACCTAAAGAGGGGTGCATCTACTTCCTGATTCTCCTCAAATCCAGAGGTTTCAGTGGGGTCAGGGAAGGCTTTACAAGAGAATGAGCGAATGGTAGGTTATGAAGAAGTGGTTATGAGTAAGGGATCATAAATAAGCCTTTAAAAGACAGCTGACCCTTGAATAACATGGGTTTTGAACTGCATGAGTTTACTTAAACTTGAATTTTATTCTGCTTCTGCAACCCCTGAGACAGCAAGACCAAGGTCTCCTCTTTCTCTTCAGCCTACTCAACGTGAGGACAATGAGAATGAAGACTTTTGTGATGATTCACTCCCACTTAATGAATAATAAATATATTTTCTCTTCTTTGTGATTTTCTTAATATCATTTTTTCTCTAGCTTAGTTTATTGTAAGAATATGGTATATTATACACATATAAAATTTGTGTTAATCAAGTGTTTATGTTATTGATAAGGTTTCTGATCAGTAATAGGCTATTAGTAGTTAAGGTTTGGAAGGGTCAAAAGTTTTGTGTGGATTTTCAACTGCAAGCCAGGCCAGTGCTCCTAACCTCCATGTTGTTTAAGTGTCAATTGTATGCTAATATTCACTAACATTAAACATTAAAGATAGTTTATAAGTAAGAGAGTACCCAATACTATTTTTAAAAAAGGTATTAAACATCTATAATGAGAAAACAAAGATATGTTATTTAAGCAATAGCTTGTTTCTCTATAGCACTTTATATTTATATTATGTTCATCTGATCCTTATAAAAATCCTATTTTAAAAAGCAGGATATATATTAACAAATTTTACAGAGATAGAAACATAGGAGGTGCTTAGTGCTGCAACTGATGCATCATAATTCTCTGTTATTGGAGATGAAAACTTTAAAAAATTAAATTTGGAACTGAGATGTTTATGTTAAACATATGCAAAATTTATAATACTAGAAATTATGAAATAAAGGACAGGCTAGCAAAAGTGGTTGTGGAATTGTGTTTTCCTAGCGGTCTTTAAAAACATTAAGAGAGTTTCATTTCTCTGTGATGGCTTAACACTGATGGGCTGATGAAGCCACCTTAGCTAGGGATTGGCTCTCCATTGGCCCCTTCCAGAATTTAAACTAATTTGTAAAACTCAGGACTGGCTATATAATTTGTGGGATACTCCTGCTTAAAAATTAAGAATTTCAAGATGGTCACCATAGAGCACTCAGCCAAGCATGGGGCCCAGTGTGAATGCACAGGTTGTGCCAGCTGGCCCTGGTAGCTTCTTAGCTAAATGAAGGGTTATGATCACAAATGCAAATATAAAATAATGAAATGTTACTGCTACCACCAAGCATGTGGATTTTCTGATTCATTGATTCTATTCTGTTTCCAATCACGAGTCTGCATGTATTTGGCAGTCAATGCAACAAGGTTACTAAGAAATTCTAAAAAACAGAACAGAAACCTGATGAATCCAGAATATGGGAGCTCGGAGTAAGTTATTTCCTTAGGTTAATGCTATGATGCATAAACCACTATATTTAGAAAAAAGTGACAATAGAAAATCAAGAAATTAAGAAAATTTTCAAATTCACATTGAAAGAAAACAAGAAACAATGTAACTTGCGTTTAAAGATTTATTGTTAAAAATATATATTTATTTTATGGACATTTTAAACATTGGACTAAACAGTAAACAGTTTCATATATATATTTATTTATTTATCTGTTAGTATGTTTTTGTGAATATATAGTTGTCTCTCAGTATACGTGGGGGATTGGTTCTAGGAACCCCTGCAAATACCAGAATTCAATGATACACAAGTGCCTTATATCAAACAGTATAGTATTTGCATATAACCTATACATATCCTCCTGTATATGTTAAATCATCTTTAGATTACTTATACTCCCAATAAAATATAAATGTAAATAGTTGTTATACTGTATTGTTTAGGGAATATGACACAAAAAGTCTGTACATGTCCAGAATTTGTTTTTTCAAATATTTTTCATCTGAGGTTGCTTGAATACACACATGTGGAACCCACAGATGTGGAGGGGTAACTGTACACACAAAAAAAAATCCATTTCCCATCCTCCACTCCCACCTCTCCACCCATCTTAACATTGTATTGTAAGCATTTTTATGTCATCATTGAAAACATAATTTTCAAAAGCTATATAACATCTCAATATAAAAATTAAATAAAAATTCATAAAAATTCAATCTTTTTCATATTCTTGAAAATTTACATTGTAGGGTAATTTTGCCATTGTTTTATTTATTTGTTTTGCCCTCATAACAGTGGCATACAGATCTTTGTCCATATGAATTGATTTAACTTAAATAAAGGGTATTTGAGTTTGTGAAGATTCTGATATATATTACTAATTTTTTCCCCAAAATTTGTAGCAATTTAAGCTCTCACAAACCATATATGAATGTCCAGTTCCTACACCCTCATTATCGTTAAATATTACCATGTGTGTTTTCTTTAATTTTGCCAGTTTCAAAGATAAAAATAATACTATCTACTTATTTAACAAAGCTTTTTATTAGTACTGAGATTAAATTATATCATTTTTTATTTTCCATTTGCATGTTTTCTATTATGAATCATCAGTTCATGTCCTTTTTCCTATTTTAAATGAAGATAATAGGGCTTTCACCCTAAAGACTCTGCCAAAAGCCTGCGAGAGCTGATAAAAGACTTCAGTAAAGTTTCAGGATATAAAACCAATGTACAAAAGCCAGCAGCATTTCTATACACCAGTAATATTCAAGCCAAGACCCAAATCAAGAATACAATACCATTTACAATAGCCACACAAACAAAATACCTAAGAATATATTTAACCAATAAGGTGATATATCTCTACAAGGAGAACTACAAAACACTGCTGAATGAAATCATAGATGACACAAACAAATGGAAAAATATTCCATGCTCATAGACTGGAAGAATCAGTATTGTTAAAATGGCCATACTGCCCAAATCAATCCCTAGGTTCAATGCTATTTTTATCAAACTATTAATGTAATTTTTCACAGAATTAGAAAAAACTATTCTACATTTCATATGGAACCAAAAAAGAAAAAAGGAGAGCCCAAATGGCTAAAGCAATCCTAAGCAAAAATAAAAAAACCAGAGGCATCACATTACTCAACTTCAAGTTACACTATAAGGCTACAGCAACCCAAACAGCATGGTATTGGGAAAAAAAAAAAAAAGACACATAGGCCAATGAAACAGAATAGAGAACCCAGAAATAAAGCCACACACCTACAGCCATCTGATTTTCAACAAAGTTGGCAAAAATAAGCAATGGGGAATGGGGAAAGGACTCACTACTCAATAAATGGTGCTGAGATAGCTGGCTTAAGAATGAAACAACCCCTACCTTTCACCATATAAAAAAATTAGCTCAAGATGGATTGCAGATTTAAATATAAAACTTCAAATGATAAGAATTCCAGACGAAAATGTAGGAAACACCATTCTGGACATGGGCTTTGGGAAAGAAATGTCTAAGACCTCTAAAACAATTGCAACAAAACAAAATTGGTAAGTGGTACCTAATTAAACTAAAGAGCTTCTGCACAACAAGAGAAACTATCAACAGAGTAAACAGACAACCTAGAGAATGGAAGAAAATATGTGCAAATAATATATCCAACAAAGGTCTAATATTCAGAATCTATAAGGAACTTAAATAATTCAGCAAACAAACAAACACATAACCCCATTAAAAAGTGGGCAAAAGTCATGATCAGACACTTCTAAAAAGGAGACATACAAGGAGCAAACAAACATATGAAAAATGTTCAGCATCACTAACCATCAGAGGAATGTAAATAAAAACCACAACGAGACATCCCTGCACACCAGTCAGAATGGCAATTATTAAAAAGTCCAAAAACAACAGATGCTGGCGAGGCTGCAGAGAAAATGAAACGTTTATATACTGTTGGTGGAAATGTAAATTAGTTCAGCCACTGTGGAAACAGTTTGGAGATTTCTTTTTCAAAGAATGTAAAGCAGAACTACCATTCAACCCAGCAAACCCATTACTGAATATGTACCCAAAAGAAAATAAATCATTCTACCAAAAAGACCCGTGCACTCACATACTCATCACAGCACCATTCATAGATAATAGCAGATATATGGAATCAATCTAGGGGCCCATCAATGGTGGATTAAAGAAAATGTGGTCCATATATGCCATGGAATACTACACAGCTATAAGAAAGAATGAAATCTTGTCCTTTGCAACAGCCAGGATGCAGCTGGAGGCCATTATCTTAAGCAAATTAACACAGGAACAGAAAACCAAATACCGTGTTTTCTCACTTATAAGTGGAATCTAAACACTGGGTACTCATGGAATAAAGATGGCAATAATAGACACTGGGAACTACTAGGGGGTTGAAAACCTACTATGCTTACTACCTGTGTGACAGGATCATCCGTACCTCAAACCTCAGCATCACACAATATGCCCATGTAACAAACTTGCAGATGTTCCCCCTGAATCTTAAATAAAAGTTGAAATTATTTTTAGAAGGTAACAGTGTTTTCTTATTGATTTACAAAGATATCTTTCTAGGTGAAGTTTAGCTATCATTATCTGTCACCTTGGCTATAAATATTCGTGTAAATTTGAAGTTTGCTTTTTGATCATATTTCAGGTTCAAGAATGTTTCATTTTTACAGATATAATATTTTCCTCTATTAATTTTATTATTAGAATGCCATTTTATATACTGACATGAGTTGAATATTTATCTATTTTTAATTTGTTTGATTTTAAAATACTTAAATTAATCATTTAAATCATATGAAATTTATTTTTGTGTATTGTGTGAACCCAACATTGTCTTGATTTCTTTTCCCTAAATATCCAATTTTCTCAACACTCAAATGCAGCCTAATTTTATTAATTGGTGATGTTTTCTTTGTCAGGAAGTTTTAAAAAATAAATATTAGGTTGTTTTCAGAGTTTTGAGTTTCATTCAGTTGATCTGCTGATTGATTTTCTGTACTAGTGCTACTGTTTGTATTATTAGTTTTACAATGTTAAGAATTCTTTTTCAATTTTTTATATAAGTTGTAAAGTTACCCTTCGTGAAGATTTTTGAATTGTTTTTATAAATTATTTTTTAAAAATCTTATCTTTATAAATTATTTATATATTATAATTTATTAGGTTGATGCAAAAGTAATTGCAGATTTTGCTATTACTTTTATATGGCAAAAACCATAATTACTTTTGCACCAGACTAATATTATACAATTATTTTTATAAAATCTTAATGTATCAAGATTACATTAAGCCCATGAATTCATTTGGGAAAACTGTCTTAACATTTCATTTATTCAACAAGTATTTATTGAGCACATATCATGAAACAGGCCCTGGTCTGAGTGCTGAGGTTGCAGCAATGAATCCAAAGTTTTTGCCCCAGGAGGCTTATTTCTGGCTTATCCAAGGGTATTGCATCCTTTTCAATACATTATTTTAAATCATATTTTATATATTTTAGTAAGGCTTTTTTTTCAATGTGATAACTTTATGCATATGGATCCCATCATTTCCAGTTGAAAATAGAATTTCCAATTCTTCTAGAATTTTATACTGTGTTTGCTTTTAGCTTACCATTATATTTTAAGTGGCTCACTCAGTGATCCGGCATATTGTAGGAGCAACACAAAAACAAAATCTTGTTGAGTGGAGAAATTTATACTTTCATTAAACATGTGAATGGAATTTTTTTGTTCAACTTGTTATTTCTGGTATATATTATATTAGTTATCTATTGCTACATATCAAATTACTCCCAATAGCAGCTCAAAACAACATGTATTATTTCACAGTTTTTATGGTTCAGGAATTGGCCATCACTTAGGCAGATTCTCTGCTTCATGCTTTTTCAAAAATCTGTAATCAAGGTGTTGGCCCAGAGTCTGTGGTCTTAACTGAAGGTTCAACTGGGGAAGCATCCACTTGCAAGCTCACCTATACAGCTGTTGGCAGGATTCAGTTACTTGAGGGCTCTTGGCTAGAGGTCGTTCTCAGTATCTTGCCAGTTTGGAACCTTGAATATGCTAGCTTGTTTTACCAAAGAAAACAAAAGGGAGTGTCTGCTAACATGAAGGAAACCACAATCTTATGTAGCAATGTTAAGGGGATCATGGATTTTATTTATAGCAACCATAGCAAGTTCTCACATTGAAAAACTGAGAAAGATCCTTCATGGTTCTGACTAGAGAAGAGGAGTAATCATTGTGAAATATGACCAGCTTCTCATTTATATAGGTTATATCTATTGGTATCTATTATATTAGAAATTAAAACAGAAACGTTAAAAAGAATTTTTTTTAAAAAAACAGTAAGTATACATGTTAACATATTTTGACAAAAAGTAACTATATTTTCAAAAACAAGCACTTGGTGAGAAGAGCGATATTTTATTTTTGTAAATCTCTTCAATGTCTGGCTTAATACAAGGTAACTGGATTCTCACATCTGTTTCTGCATTCAATCTGTTGTGATACATTGTTTTGACTAAAGTATATGAAGAAGATCCAGCCTCTCACAGTGAGAAAGTATTTAGTAACCTTCATGGAAAATTGTTATTATTCTGTGATACTACACCAAAACTCCACAAGTAGCAGTTTCTTAAATGATAATTGCAATGCAGAATCTGAAACTATTATCAGTGAACTTTTCCTGTTCATCATACCATTATCTTAAAATCAACTGATCTGTTTTGCACTTTGAATGGACCTTTTACCCATGTCTGATTTTGTAACATAATGCATTGGTCATTTGGAAAATGTTGCTTCACTGATTTAAATAGACTTTCCAAATGTTGACACATTTCACAAGGCAGTATCAACAGATCACATTCATTACTATCACACCAGTCTTATCAGAAAAGCCTTAAAGTATTGGGGAAGCTGTCAAGCTCACAGTGGCAGTTACAAATTTTCCAAAATTCCAATTTTTGTTTCAAAGCTCACCTTTTATTGTTGGCAACAAATACTGTCAGTTGTTTCCCTTGAAGTGACAAGTTCACTTTGTTCATTTTTGACAAAATGTCTGCCAAACACCTAAGTATGAATAACCATAGTTTGTCAGTCATTCTTTCATGTAAAATGGTGTTCTATGAAAAGAAAACCCCAGCTATTTCAGTTCTCAACTCAGATATCTGCATAGATGTATATTGTGCTTGAGTAAGCAGCAAAGTGCTTTATGTATACCTCTCATTTTGTTGCACTCAAGGCTCAGGATTTAATACAGTTAATATTTTTTACTGCTTCACCAGGACATTATTAAGTTATACTGGATTTTTTTTTTCCTGTGAGTACACAGTGATGACAAATAGGACTACTACACAGTTTGGTGCCATTGCTTTGATTCAAACTAAGGTACTGGCACTTGTAGCTATAACTGCTTTTGAACCATCAGTTCAAATGATGATGCAATGAAAAAGGCAGATAATACCTTAGTATTTTTATGAAAATACTTTTGAACCCATGGCCCCTTTGAAGTATCTTAGGGACCCCTAGAGGACTCCAGGGACTTTGAAAATTGCCCTGTAGGGACAAAAAAGAAGGGAATAACAAAGTCTTTGTCAGCAACATCCAGATAATTCAGTGCCTGCTGCTTCTGCTACCTTCACAAGTGTATGATGGATTTCTGAGGTAGCATCTGCAGCCGTGGTAGAATGGAGAAGTTAAGGAACAAGTAACCATAATACACAAGTATAGGATGGCCTAATTTAATTATAAAGAAGTGAAATAAATTAAACAGCCTAGAGATTCAGGGTCAGTATACAGAACAGCGATTTTGCAGGTGACTTTTCTAGAAGGTAGTAGCAGGTAATGATCATCTTTGACTACTCTGGATTGATGGAGACAGTGGGAGGGGAAATTGCTTTTTAGGGGGAATCTGGGAAGGGCCACCTAGCAATGGAAGGTCAGCATGGGTTTTGCCATTCCTGAATACACAAAATGCTAGTGGTTAATGACATTCTGGGGACGGTTTCATTTTGATGAAAAAGAAGGAGAGCACATCTGAGCTGTCGTGACATTGTTAAGAATGTGGCTAGTTCAGATATGTGTGGCGTTGGGGGTCAGCTTGTTTTGTGCTCACAGTCATATTGCTGGGTGTATAGGAGATGAAACTTCCTCCCAGAAAGTGGTGAGTTAAAGGCAAGTGAAAATATTGTGCATTTCTGGATGTTTAAGAAGTCCAATAGAACAAGTAGTAATACCAATCTGCAGCGGAAGTAAAAGTCTTTTCTTATTAGCAAGTGCAGTTCAGGAGATATTAACCAATACCACAGAGTCCTCCAGCCAGCTTTGATCCTCCTGAATTTTATGGAGAAAAACATCTTCTAGGGTTTGAAGCCAAAGCAGAAGTGGCTGTAAACAAAATTTAAAAGTCGGGTTTTCAGACTGTATCTGTAATAAGCTTTCAGCTGAAATGAAATGTAATTAGCAAGTACGATAATGCATTTTTCTTCATTTAGCTCTTCAGTGGGTTTATAAACAAATTCTGTCAGTTAACTCATAAAGCAGATGCATCCACTACACCCTGGCTAAGCATGTTATGGAAGACAGCCTCGTGCAGGTGCAAGAACTACAACAGGAAGATCTATTTATCAATTTACCAGTCAGGAATGTTGGCAACAATGAACATGCACCATTTTTAAATGTTCCCCAATGAAGAAGGTTAAGAAATATTATATCCGAGGGCTTATGAAAGAAAAGCTGAGCAGCAGCACTCAAATTCTCATAGTAAACATTGTTTATTTTGTAATGCTCCATGAAGACAACCTCAAGTGTCATTGGGTGTCCAAGACAACACTGAATGCTTATTACTCTTATGAAAATATTATCAGTGACTATGAGGTGGAATCAGAGGGGTTTTATTTTTTTCAAACTTTTCTATGTCTTTTTACATTGCCTTGGAAATGTAAAAAATTAATTTGGGAAAAGTGAATGAAAACAGAACTTTGGGCTCGTCCCAGAAAAGATTTTTTTAATACTAACGATTTTTTTAAAACATGTTTTAGCTTGTTTGGATTTAGGAAAATGAAAGCCTGTATTCTGCCACATACTGCCAGACCTTAAAGATATATTAATATAACCCCTGTATCAAGGGGCTCAGAACCTAATGGGTGAGGCAAACAGAGGGTAGATCACTTCCAATATCCCAGGGAGGACTGAGCGGAGGTCACAGGATCCCAAGAAAAGGAAGACTAACTTTCTAGAAGAATTGGGGAAGTCTTCACAGAGCAGACAAAGACATTTCAATTAGATCTGTACAAACACTTAATAGGGATAAAAATGAAAGTGATAAAAATATTTGGAACTAAATAGTACCTTGATTCTTATAGAGAAGATGTTTAGTATTGCCATTCATAATATTTTCTAGAAATGCACATAGAAATTCTGAAATGTCTAGATTCTTGCCATATTAACTACCAGTAATAATAGGGTAAATGTTAAAATTTCTTTAACACTGAGCATCTACATGTTCTAATCCTTGTCATGTATTCTTATTTTAACTCTTAGGAAGTTTTCTTTCAAAGATTGATAGACATATGAATAATTATTGTGCATTTCCTTTTTTTTTTTTTTCCCACACAGTCTCACTGTCACCCAGGCTGGAGTGCAGTGGCACAATGACGACTCACTGCAGTCTTGACCTCCTGGGGCCAAGCAATCCTCCCACATCAGCCTTCTGAGTAGCTGGGAGGGACTACAAATGCACAGCACCCTGCTTGGCGAGTTTTTTTTTTATTATTATTTTTTGTAGAGACAGTATCTCACCATGTTGTCCAGGCTGGTCTTAAACTCTTGGTCTCAAGCCATCCTCCTGCCTCAACTTCCGAAAGTGCTGGGATTACAGGCGTGAGCCACTGTACCTAGCCTGTTGTGCATTTTCAATGTAAAGCCATTAGCCTAGATCTCACTCAAAGAATCTTCATTTAAATTTTTCCTATTAGAGCATAAATTTTCATATGTGCATCCCGTATTTATAATTTTCAGAGTGCCTTCATGTTTATATGGTCATCTTTCTATCCCTTATGACTTACTTCATCCATAATAATATCTCCAACAACATGTCTTTTAGCTCTTAGAAACTAAAATCTCTAGAAGAAAGTCTTTCTCCCTTCCCCTATAGCTAAATCCTGTGATCCAGATCCAGACTATGGCAATAGTTTTGATTGTTTTGGGCATGACCCCTGACCAACTGTGTGTTAAATAAATGTTCCTTTTCTCTTCCTCTCATGATGATCATGTTCTTTAAGATCCAGCTCAACTTAGCAGAACGAGGAATCCCTTTTCCCCCACCCCAACCCACATGGATTGTTTTCTTAATTTTACACAGTGTCAGCTCTTCTCATGTACTCTTGCCTACTCCTTATTGTACTCAGATGTTTTGAATCCACTCCTAGGCAACTTATAGGCACTATAATGGATCAATGTTTTTTCAGCTCCATCAGAAGTTCTGGTGGAATCCTGCTTAGGAATGCTACACTGAATTTTCTTCTGGTCTTTGGCCAGTAGAGAAAAGGAATCACTGGGAATGAGGCATCGCTGGGACATTTTATCCCTCATGAGGACCCTGATGCCCCTGATACCTGAGGGATGTTTACTATGACTTCCGGGCAAATTCCTGCGGCTTATGCTCCTTTTTGTTCCCACCAGGTCCCAAACTAGGAACATGCTTCTCATGTTCTCTGGCAGACCTCTTACAGCCACCTCCTGGGATCATAGCACTCACTCTGCCTTCCTGGACCTGGTTTCATTTCCCAGGTTTCCTAGATGAGACCTCCATGGGGCCCTCACCTGTGGTGGATGTGGCCAAGCTCTGCTACTTCCAGGCATTGTTTTATGCTGTAGTGCACCTTGACCTCCACCACCAGCAGCTACTCTTTCATCATATCCCCTTAAGTTCCTGCTGATTCCCTCTCTGCTGCTTCCCTGCCACCACCAGCTGCCAACTGTCACCCACCCAGTCCAGATAAGCTATCACCTTTCCTAGCAATCTTGCCTTTCCTCGGCACCAGGGGCTAGATCCACTGTAATCTCAGCCTTTCCTCATTGTCATATTACACTGGTAACACCAGCTTGAGCCACTAACAACCACCACCTAGAATCAAGTCTAAAACAAATCAAATTGTGCCATTCTCAGATATCCATGAATGCTGGTTGAGAGTTTTTCCACTAGTTAAGTAGCATCTTCTGCACAGTGTTTCAGGAAGGAAGCTGTACAACTATTTTTATGCTGGGAGCCGGGGATTCCCAGAGCTCCTCTACTGTAATTCAGAATGCATTAGTACCACAGTGAAAGTTCTTCCTTTACATATCACCAAGAGAATTTTTAAACCCAAAGTGTGTATTTGTTTTTAGAAGAGGATCACAGTTAGTATACATGAAAAACATTTTATTTGTTTCTCCCCAAAGATTGCTGAAGTGAGTGTAAAACACTTGGAAAACTATTTCTGTAAAGTGATGGTCCTTTTTAGAAATGCGACTTTTCTGTACTCCAAATAATTCTAAGTGAGAACCCTTCTTCAGGAACTACAATCTCTCTTTTTTTTAATCAAGAGCTGCAGTAGTATGAGTGATATACATTTTATTCCTAATGCAAAAATTTTTGCCATACTTATGATAATTGAGATACCAAATTATTTTACATGAATATTTTTATGAGGAAGAGGTAACTGATTTTTAGTTTGAGATGAAAATTAGAAGAGAAATGTTATTACAATATGCAAAAGTACTTTGTAACTGTGATCCAGCAAATAAATACACAATGGTGTTATTAGTGGAAGTAGTTCCTAAATAAGCTACTTTTGATATGGTATGAAATTCAAGGAAGCCTACATGGTAGGGAAAAAAGTGGATTTCAAATTGGCATTTTGTTTACTTTATAAATTAACATTTTTAACTTAAAAAATTAGGTTATGCAATCTTTTACCCTTTCTTTTTTCTTTTGTCTTCTAAAAAGATTGGGAGGAGGGAAGGAATGTCTACAAATTGCTATATCCTAAAAACTTTTCTCGTTATGCAACGTTAGCCAAACCGTGGGACATGGAGTAAAAAGGTGATTTTGTATCATAAGGGGTGAGGTCAGTTACCTAATCACCATCCAATACATTTCATTCTTTCTTCCAAACCAAAATGAGTTGTAGGATAGACTGCATTGGCAATAGATGTTTCATTTGTGTTGCTTAAGTTTTTGAAATATATTTTGGGTAAATTGCGTTAAATTTATTCAGTATGGGAATATGTTTTAGAATACAACATCTAAGGTTATCAAATGATATATATTTCGATGTTTAGTGCAGAAAGCCTTGGTGGTAGGATGCTGCTTGTGGGCATAGGATGAGAAGACCTCTCTCCTCCATACTCTAGCTACTTTAATGTGTGTGTGCATCACATGGAGATCTTGATGACTGCAGACTCTGATTCAGTAGGTCTGGGATGGGTCTGAGATTCTGCGTTTCTAACAAGCTCCCAGGTGATATGAATGCTGCTAGTCTAGGGACCACACCTAAAGTAGCAAGCCTAGATGTCAAAATTGTTTTATCCCAGATTTAGAAAGTGTCTTGCACAAATTTTGTAGGTTGTTTTTGAATCGAGATGTCACGCCTGTCTGATGTATCTTACAACTAAGTTTTGCTCATTTCAGTCTTCTCAACTTTGTCCAGAATTATTGAGCAGGGTCGGACATGGTGGCTAATGCCTGTAATCCCAGCACTTTGGGAGGCTGAGGTGGGCAGATTGCTTGAGTCCAGGAATTCAAGGCCAGCCTGGGCAACATGGTGAAACCCAGTCTCTAGTAAAATTACAAAAATCAGCCAGGTGTGGTGGCATGCCTGTAGTCCCAGATACTTGGGAAGCTGATGTAGGAGGATCGCTTGAGCCTTGGAGGCAGAGGTTGAAGTGAGCTGAGATCACACCACTGTACTCCAGCCTGGGTGACAGAGTGAGACCCTGTCTCAAAACAAAACAACCCCACAAACTTATTGGGCAAATAAGCATACATACAATTGGCAATTGAGGTTGAGCCAATCTGACTGCACAAAACTCCTATACATATACCATAAATTATCCCTAAGAGATTAAAAGGCAGTTCTGATTCCACTGGATTTGAACCCAGGAGTATGAGTTTTGCAAATCAGCAAAATACAGAAACATCATCCTGCAAGGAGCTGATATCATGAACCATACATATTCCTATTGCGAGAATTACTGGCAAAAGCAGAAGGAAAACAAAAACCCCTTGTAGATTTTAATTATTTCCAAAGAGTAACAACAACAACAAAAAAGAACTCAGAACATGCCATCTGGGGATGTGGAATTTAGAACAAATGAGGTTTGCTTTCTAAGAATGATACTCAGGAGAGAAACCAACAGCTAAGCAGGGTATAACCAAGAGCTAACGGTCTGCACATTTTGTTATCTCATGAAAAGCATAATTTACCAGTTGTGGCAATAATAACAATGATAACGATGTGAATTAATAAGCTTGCTAGTGAAACCACCATTCAAATATACGTTGGGTAATTTAATTAGCCTTGGCTGCACTTTCTCTGTCAATCCCAAACTTACAGGGATTGAATTGTTAAGTACATTTTTCACTCTGTGATTCTGAGAAGTTTATTTTTACCTGGCAAATTATTTTAAATGTGAGACAAAGCAGGGCTGCAGTGGTAAAATCACATAGGAAGCCCACGTCCCTGCTCCCCAAGCCTGGGCCCTCGTTACCCGCACCCTGGTACACAAAAAGCTGGTGTGAATTTCAGATCCTGGGTCTGCTCTAAATCATGGAAACCAGAGAAATTAGAAGTGACACCGTTTACCCAGGGGCCTTTGCCACAGAATATTTTTTCTGGAACTTTTACATCAGTCTCGGAACTCACTGGCTTCATTAAGTCACGTGTCATTGTGTTAGGAAGGAAAGCAAGAACACGTTATTAGCTAGGGATTTTTTTCCCTTTCCCTCCACCGTCCTCCTTTCTCATTTCACTTCATTGCATGTTTCCCTTCCCTCTCTTCCCCTTGCAGATAGGCATTACATATCTTTCATCTCAGGGCTCTTTATATACCAACCTGAGTTAACTTTCTTGGTGCATACTAAGAGGAAATAAATTTCTTTATGTTCACAGAGTTTTGGAAGAGAACTTCCAAAACTGGTTTTGGGATGTTTGAGGGATGGTTTATGGGTGCTGGTTGAGGGATGGTTTATGGGTCATCATTTTACTTCCCTGTTGGTATATTCTTATCTTTCTTTTACCCACGTCTTCTTCCTTTCCTTTTAAAGCTTACATTTTTAGAGCAAGGGACAAATCATGAGCAATAACTTTTTTTTTTTTAAGGAGGAGGAGGATGACTGTCATTGAAACTAATGTGTCTACTCGATAACAAAAACTGTCCTAACCTCCCACAGAACACAAGCCCCAGGGGCTGGGAAGAACAAAGCCACCCTCTGAAAGGAGAAAGGAGAGGGGAGGGCTTGAGGGAGTCATGTGCAGATTCTCATCACTGTGGCACCAGCCAGAGCCCACAAACCATTTTCTCATCCTCTGGCCCCAAGAGATCAAGGAAGGCACTGTTTGGAAAGTTGCCTCCAAGGAAGTCTTTTGTTTGTCCTGGTGGCTTTCCCTGCCTTTTCCTAGGATACTCAGCCTGGTCTGAGTCAAAGGAAACTTCCAGGACCCTTCTTTTTCTTTCTGATTTAGTTTGGGTGGTGGTGGTCTTCATTGAGTACTTCCTGACTTGTTTCCATGCCTCCCCCTCCCCATGTAAATTGGGAATCTTTTACTGGTAGCTGGGAATAAGAAGAGACCCTTTTCTCTTTATATTGAGGATTCATTTCACCTCCAAGTCAAAAGCAACTTTGTCTATTGTTTGCAGAAACTTTGCATGCTCTATGGTTTTGAAAATTAAAACAGTAACAATAAATGTTTTAGGCCTAAGGAGGTACCTGTGCCCAGAGAACTGTTTTATCACTGTCAAAAGTCATATCAATGTCTGAAAAATAAACTTCACCTAAATACATAATGGTGGGTGATATTATTTTCTGCATTGCTAGTAAAGAAATATCGTTTAAAAAACAATAAAGGTTGACAGGGGTTGGTTTGATGTCATGGGAATGACTGCTAATGGGTAGGAGTTTTCTTTTTGGGGGTGAGAAACAGATTTTAAAATAAATTGAGGTCACGGTTGTGCAACCCTGTGAATATACTAGAATACATCGAATTATGCACTTTACAGCAGTGGTCCCCAACCTTTTTGGCACCAGGGACCAGTTTTGTGGAAGACCATGTTTCCATGGACTGGGGGATGGTTTCGGGATGAAACTGTTCCACCTCAGATCATCAGGCGTTAGTTAGATTCTCATAGGAGCACACAACCTAGATCCCTTGCATGTGCAGTTCACAATAGGGTTGGTGCTCCTATGAGGAGCTAACGCCCCTCTGATCTGACAGGAGGTAGAGCTCAGGCAGTAATTCTGGCTTGCCTGCTGCTCATCTCCTGCTATGCAGCCCAATTCCAGCCTGTGGCCCAGGGGTGGAGACCCCTGCTTTATAGGATCACTTGGAGACCTTTCTAATTTTACTCAGGTCCAAGCCCTACCAAAGATCAAATGAAAAAGAGGTGAGAAGAGGCCATCAATATATTCTAAATATCCTCCCTCTTAAAAGTCTGAGTTGAACATTCAGATGGTTAAAAATCACAACAATGTAAAATAACTCACTTCCAGTCTTCTCTCCATCCGAGTTGTACCTGGCCTCCACTCTATACAGAAGTAACCACTTTTATTAGTTTTTGTGAATCTGCACATGCACTCACAAATGCCTCAGGATCACCTAGAGGGTTTGTTAAAACACAGACAGCTGGATCCCACCCACAGAGTTTCTGATTCTTTAGGTCTGCTGCAGGGCCCAGAATTACATTTCTAACCAAAACAAAAAAAGTGAGTCAGGACTAGACAAGATCAATGAATCAATGATGAGAATAAGAAAAGGGAGGGATAATTGTTTATATAAGAGCCTGAGATTGGCAGGCAGAGAAGTTTTAAAGGAGCAGTGGGGATGAGGGTGGTTAAGGAAGATGTGTCTTCCTTAGACAAACTTGCAAAGGAAGGGTCGGGGTCAAGACATTGAGAGACCTGAGGCTTGAGAAGAATCAGCCACCAGTAGTGCACTGTTCAATATGGCAGCCACTAGCGGCATGTGACTGTTGAGCAATTGAAATGTGGCTAATCTGATTGAGGACATATATTTTTAATTTAATTAAGTTTAATTAATTGAAATGGGTATGGGAAAACTGATATTTTATTCAATTAATGAAAAATTTTAAGTATGCTTCAAACAACTTGGTATAAATCTGTGTTTTCAGCTGCAACTTTTATGATATTTAAATACAGATCAAATAATTCTATTGAGATAGATGTTCTAGAAGCATAAAATATATTCAAGATGTTGAAAACCTAGCATGAGGTAAGAATGTAAAACATCTCATCAATAATTTTTATGTTGACTACATAATGAAATAGTAATTTTTAATATAAGGGGTTAAATATATTAATTAAATAAAAGTAATGTTATTAATCATATAAAATAATTTCTGTTCATGTTTACTTTTTCAATGTACTTACTAGAAAATTTGAAATGACATATGAAATAATTATATTTTTATTGGACAGCACTGATTTATACCTGTGGCAAGGGATAGAGTAGCCATTAGCTATATGTTGCTATTTATATTTAAGTTAAATAAAATAAAATAAAACATCCAGTACCTCCGTCTTACTAGCTACATTTTAAGTGTGCAATAGCTGTGCATGCCTACTGGCTACCATTTTGGATAATGCAAATATAAAACACTGACGTCATCACAGGAGTTCTATTGAGGAGCTTTGGTCTATATCTTTTCAATGAATTAAGAGAAGAAGTCCTGTCCTAAGGGTGATATTGACAATTCGGAGGAGAGAAATAAAGGTATGAAATGGTGGATGTAGAAATGCTTCAGGGCATCTATAAGAGATGAGTAGACGGATTGGAAGTGTAGCTATAAAGCCCTTGCAAAAGCGAGGCAGTTGAAGTTTGAGAGAGAGAGAGCATGGCAGCATGTCCAAAAAGTCTACATAAGAAGTGACCTGCTTAATAGGCTAACCAGAAACTCCAGATTAGGGAAGAAGAGGACAACAAACCCAAAAGGGGACGGAGGTGAAGCATACTGTGAAGGTCCAAGGGAAAAAATGAAGACCACAATGAAAACAACAAACAAAACTAAGTTTGTTAAATGTAAGTGAGAAATGAAAGAGGGGTGAGATGCATCATCTGATAAAAGAAATAATAGGAGAAATTGTTAAGTTTGTGTCATGGGGGGTGGATCCATTTCAAGGGATGATGGAGGCTAAGTTTTGACTATATCAGAGGGTAGCTGAGTTTGGAGTTGATAATGAAGGATCCAGAATATTTGAATGTCAACAATATGATAGTTACAGTTTTTGAGGATGATTGCTGGTAGAAAAGATAGGGAGAAGACTGGGCAGTTGCTGAAGGTGGAAGAGTGTTCAGGAGTTGGTGGGTGGCTGTGGTCAGGAAAGGGAAATGTTGAATAAGCTAATGGTCTGAACCCCAACAAAAGCTGTAAAGAGAGGAGAACGATGATCAGAGTGATGTGGGGAAGCAAGAAATACGCTGATTTATGACATTGCCCTGAACTTCCTTAGTAAAATGTAATCTTTCCCTTTTTTGAACCCTGGGGCACTTGGCATTCCTCAGGTAAAACTTTTTATGCTTTGTACTGTGACTATTTATATAGTCATCTAAGCCCTGCCTCTTATTCCTCTTCCCTACCAACTTCCCTGATCCCCAGCCACTGCTTCCATCAGATACACCATAGATACTCTGGTCAGACTGGAAGTCCTTTGAAAGTTGGAACAATGCTTTCCTCATTTATTCCAGTTTCTAGATCTCAATAAGTTTATGTCAAACTAAGTTTGATTGAGATTCTTGTAAGCAAAAATATATAGAGAGAGGCTGGTTCTATAAGTTTAGGTGAAAATTAGAAGAACATCTGTAGTGAAACATCACATAGCTCTGCCCGCTGTGTCTTCATTGTTCATCATTTTGTCAAAGATTTGAATGAAGACATCCTTAGGCAAATAACACAAAACTGAGCCACAGTTCATCTTCCCAGAGTGTTAAGCAGAAGCAGCCTAGTGGCAACATGCAGGATGGATGCATGACAAAATGGGACCCAAGAAGAATGGTATCAGCACCTCAGTATCGTTTCGACAACATCTTTTTTTTTTCTGAGATGAAGTCTCGCTCTTGTTGCCCAGGCTGGAGTGCAATGGTGTGATCTCGGCTCACTGCAACCTCCACCTCCTGGGTTCAAGCAATTCTCCCACCTCAGTTTCCGGAGTAGCTTGGATTATAAGCATGTGCCACCATATCCGGCTGATTTTTTTTTTTATTTTTTATTTTTAGTAGAGAAGGGGGTTTCTCCATGTTGGTCAGGCTGGTCTCGAACTCCTGACCTCAGGTGATCTGCCCGCCTTGGCCTCCCAAAGTGCTGGGATTACAGGCGTGAGCCACTGCGCCTGACCGCAACAACATCTTTGTTTTTGCACAAAGCACTGTGCTGAGCTCCGCATATGGACCTGGCTATAGCAATAGTCCCATGGTAGAATGCTAATCATGCAATGTAGAACTATGAAGGCAAAAATGCAAAGCAGTAAATTTCAGTGACCTGGTCCTCAGAACAGTGCCTACTAGTTGACTTGGGCAATCATTGTTACAGCAAACTAAAAGTTTAGGACACAAGCAGCCAAATAGGAGAAGCTAACATTTGTCTACATAAGGACAACAGTTTGAGCCCCGTGACTGATATTTTAATCCCTCAGCACCCAGAGGTCAGGGCTTTATATGCCAGAAATGGATCAGTTACCCAAATATAATGGTAACATAGAGCATGTGCCTGGAGCAACATGTCAGTCTGTGTCATCTTGGATGTCCCAGGGACTACAAGTAACGTATGCCAGGATATCCAAAATACTAACATTGACTTCCTCCTGACTGCCCTTAATATCCTTTCAAGGGTAATTAACAATTTGGTAAAACTGATTTTGAAAAGAGGAGAAACAAAGACAATATTTTATTTACTTTTTTCTTCTCTTTCTCTAAGATCTGTTTCCCTCTGTACTCTTTACAGTTCAAGTTCATGCTGTAAATAATTGTGTCTCATTTTGTTCTTGAATTTGGGGTAACTCTATAGTGTAAGGGCCATCTGGACACATTTGTTGTGACTCTCCTATCTACATTTGTGTAACCTGGACCATCAACAGGAAAATGCAGCCTGAATTCTGCACAGAGAATGGCAAACCCCAGGCAGTGAAATGGAAAAACTTAGTCGGCCCAGGGAGGCCTCCATTTTGGGCTGCAAATTTGGATATTTGGAGCCAAATTCTCATTCCATGTGACTCCAGGGGAGCTTTGGTCAGCGTGTAATTCAGTGTGGGTTGGGCAAGGAAAAGACAGAAGAACATGAAACTGCCAAGTTTGAGGCCCCATTACGCAGTTGTGACCTGACCGAAAATACGGTGCCGAGTTGTGTGTGGGTAACTCAGCCATAAAAAAGGCAGCTGTGGTCTTATTAGTCGTGAACTTGAGATCATTTTAGTAAAAGATGAATTGCCCCTAAATGATTGATCTGGTATTTGGAGGAAATGCTGTTCTCTGTGCTTCTCTCAAATGGAGAAACTAACCAGACGCTTGTCCCACACCCACAATGGGTATTTGTGGTGTGGCTTGTACCATGGCCTGCTGAGGAATGATGACCTTGGACTGACAGTTCCCCTTTAAGTAGCAAACTTGTGTTTTTCATCTTAACACGATATGCCAGAGGCACTGAATAATAACCTACATCCTTTCACACGCCACATGTCTGCTCCGGGTTTAAGCTGATAAAAGCTAGAGGAGTGTGTTCTGAGTGGTCTGACTGAGGCTGGAAATGGGGATATTCAATAAGAGACGGCAAGCCCTCCTTTTTTGCCCTCAGGCCCCCTCGAAGAAAATCGTAGAAATGCTCTGTGAGCTTGGACTCAAAGTAGCTTAAAATTTCAAGCCAAGGGGAATGTCCCTCCCCTTTTTTGTGAGGTTTTGCAGCGAAATAACCTGTTTGCCTGAGAGATTAGATTTGTCAGCTTCGGCATTGCATGGGAAGGTCTGACCTTGAGAATTACGGGGCTCTCAAGACAATCAGCCATGGAGGAGAAAAGCAAGCCTGTGGCTGGGATCAGCCGGCCAAACTCTCATCTGATAAGAACCCAGAAGGAGAGAGCCTGGGCATCAGGGGGGCCAGCCTACTAGCCTCTGTCTTCTCCTGAGTCACAGAAAAATCAAAACCTGAGAGTAGATGCTGGAACATAGACACCATACCCTTTTATTTCTGTTCCAAAAGAAAAAGAGGTGGAAGATGGATTTTCTTCCTATACTGCCTCTTAACCTATACCATGGTGCTAGATTTTCTTCTGAAACTTCTCCCTACCTATTAGCCATTCCAGCCTTAGTGGAGGACCAAGGAGGAGGAGGAAGAGACTAGAGAGTAACCCACTAGGATTGAAGTTACTTTGGTCTTGAAAATGCAGATTATTTTCAGGTGTGAACTAAAAGAAGTCAAGTGTTATATCAGCTATTTGGTGAGAATAAAAACTTTGAGAATGTTTCCTGTTTGTATAGCATTTAATTACCTACCCAACAGTTTCTGCTGTTTTGTCATTTGATTCTCACAAAAGTTCTATGAACTAGATCAAGCAGGTGTTATTCCCCAATTCTACAGATGAAAAAACTGAGTCCCCAGCTGATTTTGTAGCCAGAAATCACAGAAATATGTGGCAGAGCAAGTGTGGTCTAGGAATTTTGTCATTCTACACAGTTTCCTGCCAAAGTCTTATCTCATTGCAAAATAACACAGTATGATGAGTGACCTTTGGCATACTCTGTCATTATGCCTTCATCTGTGTGTATGTATGTATGTATGTATGTATGTATGTATGTATGATCCTAGTTCAGCTGTGGTCATCTCAACTGGGATGATTATAACATCTTTCTTGTGGCTGCCTCAAGCTTCCCCCCTTGCAATCCATCAAAATATTTTCCAGCAGGATCTTCTTGGTGGACCATTTTGGACTGAAATGGGTTTCACTTTCCATGAGATAGGAGCCGAATTGCTAATTAAGAAGTCTATCAAGAGGCCCTTTCTTTCCCCCCATCTTCTTTCCTTGCAAGTACATGACTGTTAGGTGGTCCTTCTCACTCCATCACCGAATAAGCTTGCTCTTTCTGGTCTCTGCATGTGATCTAAAACTCTCGGAATAACACCCTTACCTGGGTGGATAAGTGTGTACCTATACACACCTTTAGCTTTTTGGCTAGCACAGGAAGGCTTTGAGATCTTTTCAGAACACTGGTTTTTGTTTCTTTTCATTTTGTCTTAAACACAGGAAACTTTCAAAATCTCAGCTATGTGGAGGGCCTCATCCTGATGGCTCCCTCTGCCTGGAGTATTCTGTCTCCAGATACTAACGTGGCTTGTTCCCTCACCTCCTTCGAGTCTTCACTCCAACTTCATTCCTCAGTGATCCCTATTCCCCATCACCAACATAATTTAAAAATCTCAACCCATCCACTCCCACTTCATATCCCCAGTCCCACTTACCTTGATCTACCCTTTCTTTTTCCATAGTATGTATCCCCTCCTAAAATACTGTGTAATTTACTTATCTGGTCTGTCTGCTGTTTTATTGATCTGACTCTTCTTTCTAGAATTAAGTCCTAAGAGGAGAGGAAATTGGGTTTTTATTGTTCACTGATGTATCCTAAATGCCTAAAGCAATGACTGGCAGATAAAAAGTGCTCAAAATAAAAAAAAGTTTTGTTGAATCATTGAAATTTCTGTCCTCTGTAAATATTACCTCCCTTCTTCAGCCTTCAAGATTGTTCCCATTCCTCTCTGCCAATCACTAGTTTCTTCACACCCAATTACATGAGACCAATAATTATTTGCAGTGCATAAAAATCTAGGTGCCAGTTTTCATATCTTGACAAAAATGTGAAATGCTTCATCCCCTCCATCCTTTGTGACCCTTCTCCCCGCTCTCTACTTTCTGTCACAATAATTGCCAGCACATGTGTGTTACATGGAATGTTGTATATAGGTCAGTAGATATCACTGGGTAAAAGTAAGGAAAAGAAAAGTTATTCAATGTTTGCAAGCATAAGGACAGAATCATTTGTGGTGGAGGTATTTGGATAATGGCAGCACATACTAGGCCATGCAGGCCATTGCATGTACAGTATTAGCTTGTAAACTTTCCCCTACCATATGAACCAGTTGTTAGGGGAATGATGGAGGGGGGAATGACATAAAACATCATCTCATTTACTAAATAACTGAATAATTCACAAAGAGATAATATCTGCCATGCTAATCAGAATAATGACACTGGTTCACTTAAGCATTGCCTTCTCAGTAAGGCAGTCTGCTTGGGAAACTAAATTATGAACTGAAGGGTTGCATGATGAATATAAATTCAGAGAAAAGGAAATTGGTAGTGACTAACTGGCAGCAGTGATATCCCAACTCCAGTATTTAGAGATACGGACAGTGGACCAAATGGTCACATCAGTGGTCATAGTACCCTCAGCCTACACATGCCACAGACACAGTGGCAGAGGCTGTCAGCCTTGAGTCTTGTTCTTGACTTAATGATAACATTATACTTTTGTTATACTCATCGATCTTTCACTCATTCTTATTTTAACATGCACATGGACTTTACATATTAAAATTTCAGTTTATAAGTTTCCAGTTTATTATGTAGGCTGATTCTATTTTATGTCTATTGCTTAGTGGTAATAATGGCAGACCCTTTCCACTCCAGCCCCCAATTTGAGTAAGAATAATATGGGGTGACTTTCCCCCAACACTGTATCTTCATTACATGCATCCAATGCCATTGCCAATGGCATTAGAGAACGAATTACTACTATGATCTATATAGATTAGGTAAACCGTGATTTGCCTCAACCACAGAATTCACCATTCTGGCACTAGCCTATACTGCATGTTCTCTAATTTCTAATGCCATCCTATATGATAATTGTCCTTGTATCATCTGGCCTAATGTCTTCTGTCTCTTAAGTACAGTAAAAATTCTTACATGTTTTAAAATGAATGCAAGTATGCCTCTGCATCTACATATATACCTGTGCATAACCTAAGTGAGACATGAAAGGGAAGCATCACAAATGAAAAGACTAGCAGATTTGACTACTGTCAAATATACTAGACTGAAAAGTAGTAGTCTTATTATCTTAGCATAATAAACGTTAACTAAACATTTAACATATTGGGAGAATATATTTGCCTCATATTAACAGACCACACTTAACACATATGGGAGGAAATATTCACCATGACTACTTGTTACTACCCCAAGCATACAAATATTTATGTTAATTTAAAAAAAGACAGCTATCAGGGAACAGCAAAGTATGTAAATAGGCAATTCTCAAAATAAGAACTTCAAATGTCCAGAACTATGAAAAGTTTCCCCATCTCGCTAGTGATTACAGACATATGTGCTAAAATTTTTAACACATATCTAACCTGAAAGATAAATAATTTCATTACTTTTAAGAGTTCAACTATACATATGTTGAAAAGAATGTAGAGAAAGGGACAATCTCAAACTCCATGTCAAGAGTATAATGGCAACATTTTTTAAAGTTTTCTTTTAGAGCAGTTTTACCTTTGCCTCAAAATTGAGAGGAAGTTTCAGAGATTTGTCATTTACCCTCTGTCCTCCAACAAGCATAGCATCTCCTTTTATCAATATCCTCCCATCAGAGTGGTACATTTGTTACAATTGATGAACCTACACTCACACTTTACCACTCAAAGTCCATAGTTTACATTAAGGTTCACTCTGGGTGTTGTACATTCTATGCTTTTGGACAAATGTAGTATGATATGTATCCACCATTACAGCATCATGGAAGAGTATTTTCACTGCCCTAAAAGTTCTTCTTGCTCCACCTGTTTATCTCTTCCTCCCAGAGCCCCTACAAATCACTGATCTTTTTATTGTCTCCATGGTTTTACCTTTTCAAGAATGTCATATATAGTTGGAGTCATACAGTATGTAGGCTTTTCAGATTGGCTTCTTTCACTGGAAATATGCATTTATGTTTCTTCCACATCTTTTCATGGCTGAATATCTCGTTTCTTTTTCGTACTGAATAATATTCCATTGTCTTTACATAACACAGTTTACTTATTCATTCACTTACTGAAGGACATCTTGGTTCCTTCCACATTTTGGCAATTATGAATAAAGCTGCTATAAACATGTATGTACATGTTCTTGCGTGGATATAAGTTTTCGAATCCTTTAGATAAATACCGGAGTGTGATTACTGGATCCTATGGTATAGTATATTTAGTTTTGTAAGAAAACATTAAACTGTCTTCCAAAGTGGCTGTATCATTTTATAGTTCCATCATCAATGAATGAGAGTTCCTGATTCTCCACACCCTCACCAGCATCTGCTGTTGTCAGCGTTCTGGAGTTTAGTCATTCTGATAGGTGTGTAGTAGTATCCTACTATTGTTTTAATTTACACTTCCCTGGTAATATATGAGGTGGAGAATCTGTTCATATGCTTATCTGCTATCTGAATATCCTCTTTACTGAGGTGTCTGTTTAGGTCTCTGGCCCATTTTTTAAATTAGGTTGTTTTCCTACTAATGGGTTTAAGAATTATTTGTCTACTTTTGGTAACACTCTTTTATCAGATGTATCTCTTGAAAACATATTTTCTCCTGGCCTGTGACTTGTCTTTTCAACTGTGAGACTGTCTTGCAGAGAAGAAATTTTTAGTTTGGATGAAGTTCAACTTATCAATTATTTCTTTGTTGGATCACGTTTTTGGTGTCATATCTCTAAAGTCATTGGTTATCTAGATTTTTTCCTATGGTATCTTCTAGGAGTTTTATACTTTTGCACTTTACACTTAGGTCTGTAAATCCATTTTGAGTAATTTTTGTGACGTATATAAGGTCTTTAGTTTCTTTTTTTGTTTGTTTCTAAAAAAAGATTTTTGTATTATTATACTTTAAGTTCTAGGGTACACGTGCACAACGTGCAGTTTTGTTACATAGGTATACGTGTGCCATGTTGGTTTGCTGCACCCATCAACTTGTCATTTACATTAGATATTTCTCCTAATGCTATCCCTCCCCCAGTCCCTGACCCCCCAACAGGCCCCAGTGTGTGATGTTCCCCACCCTGTGTCCCTGTGTTCTCATTGTTCAGCTCCCACTTATGAGTGAGAACGTGCGGTGTTTGGTTTTCTGTCCTTGTGATAGTTTGCTGAGAATGATGGTTTCCAGCTGCATCCATGTCCCTGTAAAGGACAGGAACTCATTCTTTTTTTTTTTTTTTTTTTTTTTCTGAGACGGAGTCTCGCTCTGTCGCCCAGGCTGGAGTGCAGTGGCCGGATCTCAGCTCACTGCAAGCTCCACCTCCGGGGTTTACGCCATTCTCCTGCCTCAGCCTCCCGAGTAGCTGGGACTACAGGTGCCCGCCACCTCGCCCGGCTAGTTTTTTGTATTTTTTTTGGTAGAGACGGGGTTTCACCGTGTTAGCCAGGATGGTCTCGACCTCCTGACCTCGTGATCCGCCCGTCTCGGCCTCCCAAAGTGCTGGGATTACAGGCTTGAGCCACTGCGCCCGGCCAGGAACTCATTCTTTATGGCTGCATAGTATTCCATGGTGTATATGTGCCACATTTTCTTAATCCAGTCTATCATTGATGGACATTTGGGTTGGTTCCGAGTCTTTGCTATTGTGAATAGTGCCACAATAAACATACGTGTGCATGTGCCTTTATAGTAGAATGATTTATAATCCTTTGGGTATATACCCAGTAATGGGATTGCTGGGTCAAATGGCATTTCTAGTTCTAGATCCTTGAGGAATCGCCACACTGTCTTCCACAATAGTTGAACTAATTTACACTCCCACCAACCATGTAAAAGTGTTCCTATTTCTCCACATCCCCTCCAGCATCTGTTGTTTCCTGACTTTTTAATGATTGTCATTCTAATTAGCATGAGATGGTATCCCATTGTGGTTTTGATTTGCATTTCTCTGATGACCAGTGATGATGACCATTTTTTCATATGTCTGTTGGCTGCATAAATGTCTTCTTTTGAGAAGTGTCTGTCTGTTCATATCGTTTGCCCATGTGGATATCCTTTTTGCATGTGGATATCCAGTTGTTCTGGCACCATTTGTTGAAAGACTGTATTTTCTCCATTGTATTGACATTACTCCTTTGCCAAATACCAGTTGATTATATTTATGTGGGGCTCTTTCTGGGCTCTCTGTTCTGTTCCATTGATCTCTTCATACTCTTTCACCAGTACCATAGTGTCTTGATTACTTCAGCTTGATAATATGTCTTGAGGTTGGTAATATTTGCTCTCCTTCAATAAAGTATTGTGTATCCTGGGTCTTTTTGCATTTCCATATAAATTTTACAGTTTGTCAACATCCACAAAATAACTTGCTGGGATTTTGATTGAGATTATATTGAAGGTATAGACCAGGTGAGAAAAACTGATATCTTGACAGTAATTGAGTTTTCCTACCTATGAACATGGTATATCGCTTCATTTATTTAGACAATCTTTTTTATTTCCTTCATCAGAGTTTTGTAGTTTTTCTCATATAAATATTGTATATATTTTGTTAGATTTATACCTAAGTGCTCCATTTTTGGAGGTGCTAACATAAATGGTATCATGTTTCTAATTTCAAATTTTACTCATTCACTGCTGGTATATAGGAAAGTGACTGACTTTTGTATATTAACCTCACATCCTACAACTTTGCTATAATCACTTATTATGGAGTTTTTTTGGTCATTACTTAGGATTTTCTACAGAGACAATCATGTCATCTGTGAATAAAGACAGTTTTATTTCTTCTTTCCCATCTGTATATCTTTTATTTCCTTTTCTTGTCTTGTTGCATTATCTAGAACTTCCAGTATGATGTTGAAAAGGTAGTTGCAACTGGGTGTGGTAGCATGTGCCTGTAGTCATAGCTACTCGGGAGCCTAAGATGGGAGGATCGCTTAACCCAGGAGTTCAAGGTTATCCTGGGCAACATAGCAAGACTCCATTTCTTGCAATCAATCAATCAATCAATCAATAATAGGTAATTGCTACATTTTAAAGAACAATTTGACAATTTTTTTCAAGACGTTAAGCACAAGTACATTTGACTTAGTAATTCCACTTCTATAATCTATCTTAGAGTAATACTCTCAGAAGAGCATAAGGATATTTGAATAAATATGTTTGTGACAACATTGCTTGTAATAGTAAATTTTCTTTCCCCAAATATATATCATGAATCATCTGATAAATCTATAAAATAAAATCTGTGTAGCCATTTTAATGAAAGAGTAGATCTGTATGAACTGATATGGAAGTATGTCCACAATATATTTATTAAATGAAAAAAAGCAAGCTTCAGAGTGGTATCCATTGTAACAATATTACTATAGTAATGTTACATAGTAATATCCATGGTGTAATCACATTTTTATAACAAAAATGTTTTTTGAGACAGAGTCTTGCTCTGCTGCCCAGGCTGGAGTTCAGTGGCATGATCTCCACACACTGCAACCTCTGCCTCCTGAGTTCAAGTGATTCTCCTGCCTCAGCCTCCCGAGTAAGTGAGATTACAGGTGCACACCATCATGCTCAGCTAATTCTTGTATTTTTGGTGGAGAGGGCGTTTCGCCATGTTGACCAGGCTAGTCTGGAACTCCTGACCTCAAGTGATCTGCCCACCTCAGCCTCCCAAAACGCTGGGATTACAGGTGTGAGCCACCACACCCAGCCTACATTCTTTATATACATATTAATAGATAAAAGACCTGGAAAGAAACATATCAAAACATATCAACCCCCTAATGCTATCAGATAAGGACAAAATTTCCCCTTTTATTTCTGTACTTTATACATTCTTTGTATACATATTAATAGGTAAAAGACTTGGAGAGAAACATATCAACCCCCTAATGCTATCAGATAAGAACAAAGTTTCCCCCTTTATTTCTGTACTTTATACTTCTCTAGTATTGGATTTTTAAATAACACTCATATATTTTTTGTATGAGTTTCCTGGGGCTGCTATAAGAAAGTACCGCAAACTGGGTGGCTTAAGCAACAGAAATTTATTGCCTCACATTTTCAAAGGCTAGAAATCTGAAATCAGGGTGTTGTCAGGGTTGGTTCCTTCTTGGGGCTATAAGAGACACTCCATTCCATGACTCTCTCTTAGCTGCAAGCAGTCATAGGAATCATTTGCTTGTACATGGTGTTCTCCTGGTATCTTCCCATCCTCTTCCCTTGTTGTGTATCTGTCTCTGAATCCAAACTTCCCATTTCTATAAGGACACAGTTATACTGGACTGGCACCCATCATAATAACCTCATCTTAACTCGATCATCTGCAAAGATCCTATTTCCAAGTATGATCGAACTCACAGGTTCTGGGAATGAGGACTTCAGTATATGGGAGGGACAGTGTGTAATTCAATCCATGGTGTTAATTATGTAAAGAAAGCAATTAAGAAAATGTGGTTTATGCTCTTCACTCCCACATCAACTTCTTTGCCTCCCTTCTATGTTTCTGTTAATACTTTCTTTGTAAATATCAAAATGTGAGCAGCCTTTCTGACTCTTTCTCCTGAACTTTCTCCTACCCAGTGACCCCTCCCATCAGGTATAACAGACTTTTTATGCTTTTACACTAGTGACACTGGATCACAAACTCATGAGTGTACAAGACACATGGATTTTTTATCAATAATAGTGGGAGTTTAGAGTCTCTGCTTCACTCCTAAGGATAGCAGGTCAAGAAATAATACATGCATTATAGCTCCTGTGAGAGCTTTACTCAAGTCTGTTTCCTTTTTCTCACTAATCCTTCATAATGCCCTCGTTTCATAATGTGATTTAGTGAATTAAACTTGGACAGCCAGAAATTATATAATTAATTACATTTGGCTTCAATTATATTGACTAATTGATCCAAGCCTGTTCACAGGCTACCTGCAACCAGAGGTGGAACAGGCAGGTGGTGAGGGCTCATTAGCTTAGTAGTTTGTGTGGGCTTGCTAATCTAATTTTAAAAATTGTTATAAATCTCAGATGGATCATACCATAAGTCAGAAGAGTCTTACTTCTTCCAAGCACCCTATGTTATATATGTTTCTCTTCATCAAGAGGCCTTTGCCATCTCACCTAGACTGCAGCCCCCAATGTCAGGCTCTCCCTACTCTATCAAAACCCAATTCATTTCCCTGATATGGGCCTTAAATAATGGTGATCCTGGGCTGAGAGTGGGGACAGGAAGCAGTTGTGGGTACAGTAGAAATGGTTATGTGCCCCAGGCAGGAGCACAGTCTCCAAAAGCTGTGTCTTTTGATGAAATGGTTGTGAAAACTTAAGACTTTAAAGTCTGGCTAACCAAAATGTCCTCCCATGGAACAGCAGCAGCAGCACCTCAAAGCTTTTCAGAAATGTAGAATGTAAGGCCCCACCCCAGACTACTGAGTCAGAATCTCAAATTTAGCAAGAATGTCAGGTGATTTGTATGCATTTTAAAATGTTGAGAAACCCTGCTTTAAAGGAAGTTTTGTGAAAGCAATGGTCAGTAGGTTCCACATGTGATGTTCACATCAGTGGACAGACTGAGTGACCCAGTGAGAAGGCAATAAAAAAGAATACTATTTATTTTAAAAAGTAGTGTCCCTTTTATGCACTTACTCTCCATGCTACCATCAATTTTAACCCCGTTTTTAGGTGCTCTTTGATGTAAGAACCTGGGTATCCTTTGGTTGTAATTACTCCTCTTTTCACAAACACTATGTATTTCCCCAAAATCTTCAATATGACATTCTATATTATATTCTAACCTAAATTTCTAGCAATATTTCCTCTTCCAATTTGTGCTATATGCATCAGTCCAATAGGTGTGTTTGCTAATCCTTGGACAAACACCATGCATTCTTCCTTATTGGACATGCTAGCATAGACTTCTCACACTCTCTCCTCATTCAGTGTCCATCTTTATGAAGACTTTTCATAATTCTTCAATCAAAAAGAATCTCTCTCTTGGCATCTTTATAAGATTGTATGCCTCTCTTAAACTGATTATATTGTTTTTATGGCAGTCATTTTCTCTCCACTCGATTGGACTAGCACAGTGCCTAAACACTCAGCAGGTGATTCATAACAATTGGATAACTGACTGAAAGAATGAATGAATCTGTGGTCAGGACATCACCACATTATTCCTTGAGGACTGGTTAAGTTCTAAAAACTGTGATTCTATTTGTTGGCTAATTCCTGAGGTGGTAGTATTCATATCTTCTCAAATAACACTCTCAGGCAGTGATTAGACTCTACCAAGGACATTTGCTTGAATCAAAACCACAAGATAATGTCAGCCTTCCTCAGCCTATATCAAACCCAGACTGATGGTGGTTCCAGTGACTGCAGGGGCAGCCAGGCCCTCTAGGAGAGGCAATCTCTTCATGACAGCCCTTCTAGCTTATGCAGTTACTGAGGGTCAATCAGCTTTTAGGACATAATTTCACCCAAATAATCTTTTAAATCCAAAAAGATCCTGAAGGAGCATTGATGAGAAGAGATGCATATAGCTGCAGCCAGAGGATTAAACTATTTGCAATGACCACCTGCAGAGCTTCTCCTTTGAACTTCAGAAATAGTGCTTTCAAGGCATTAGCTTCAAAAGCAGACTTTATTTTATAACATTATATCATGTTAATTTTACCTTTCCTGATATTGGCATGCTATGTGGTAATCCAGATTACACCAGATTGTACCAACTTTTATACAACATACAGTTTCTCTTTTGAGATAGATTAGGTTTGGTTTACTTTGCTTAAGCAAGTACAATCATGTGTTACATAACCATGTTTTGGTCAGTGATGAACCACATATATGATGGTGGTCCCATAAGATTATAATACTGTCTTTTGACTGTATCTTTTCTATATTTAGATATTTTTAGATACACAAATATATAATCATTGTGTTACAATTTCCTGTAGTGTTCAGTATAGTAACATGCCGTAGCCTAAGAGCAATAAGCTAAATCATATAGCCTAGATTTGTAGTAGGTTATCCCATCTAAGTTTGTGTAAGTACACTATGATATTTGCACAATGACAAAATCACACACATTGCATTTATCAGAACATATCCCTGTTGTTAAGTGATACATGACTGTACTTCAGAGGTGATGCACCTATCAAGAAACTATTGTAATGTGAATATCAATATCAGAAATAACTAAATCAAATTTCCTGTGGAAACCCAAGGGTGTATACAATATATTTAAATTAAAAGTGATTGATAAAATCTAGTTTAGTGGTTTTTATTTTGGTAATTTATATATACAAAAAATTTATCATTTTAACTATTTTTAAAATATATAGTTCAGCAGTATTAAGTATATCACATTTTTGTGAAACCATCAACACCATCCATCTCCAGAACATTTTCATCTATTCCAGCTGAAACTCTGTACTTATTAAACATGAATTTCTTGTTCCTCCTCTCCCTCAGTCCCTGACTACCACTATCCTACTTTCTGTCTCTATGAATTTGCCTTAGATTCTCGATACCTCATTTAAATGGAATCATACAAAATTTGTCCTTTTGCATATGACTTGTTTCACCTAGCATAATGTTGTCAAGGTCCATCCATGTTGTAGCATGCCCCAAAATTTTCTTCCGTTTTAAGGCTGAATAATATTCTATCGTATGTATATGTCACATTTTGTTTATCCACTTATCCATTCTTGGATTCTTGGGTTCCCTCTACCTTTTGGCTATTGTGAATAATGCTGCTATGAACATGGATGTCCAAATTGTAGTTTAGGTTGTTGAGAAAATCCAGCGTTTTGAACATGAGGTCAATGCATTTGGAGAAGCACAAGCTATAGGGTTTATTCTTCCATTGATTCAATGTCCAAATCCACATTGACACTGATAACTCATCATACATCAAATAACTAATTCTGATAATCAATCCTCCAGTCTTCGTAACAACTAGTGCTTATTAATGTGAAAAGGAAATCTAAGCAATGTAAATGGGGATTTTGGCAATTTTACCTGAGCACAGATGATAGAAAAGATTGTGTCTCTTGACTGGGAGTGGTGGCTCACTCCTGTAATCCCAGCACTTTGAGAGGCCAAAGCAGTTGGATCACTTGAGGCCAGGAGTTTAAGATCAGCCTGGCCAACCTGGAGAAACCCTGTCTCTATTAAAAAATAAATAAATAAATAAATAAATAAATAATTAGCTGGACGTGGTGGCGCTCGCCTGTAATCCCAGCTACTTGGGAGGCTGAGGCACGAGAGTCACTTGAACCTGGGAGATGGAAGTTGCAGTGAGCCGAGATCGTGCCACTGCACTCCAGCCTGGGTGGACAGAGCAAGACTGTATCAAAAAAAAAAAAAAACAAAACAAAAAATAAAAGATTGTGTCTCTTATAGTAAAAATTGTCATTTAATTTAAAAATAGATTCATAATCAAATCATTACACTTTTTCAAATTCCACCTATTTAGAGTTATCAAATAAAGATGTATTACTGAATACATCTTTATTTAAAATAAATTTTCCCAGCTTTTCCATGTGGCTTCCTGAAGATTCTGCACAGTAGCACTACCTGGGAGCTTCCTCTTATATCTTGTGGTATTTGGAATGAGGGTGATTTTCTTTGACCACATTCTATACTCTATTTATCCACCTTATGCCACTAGCTCTGTAGCCAAAAAGTGAACATGGTATTAATGGGATGCAGTCCTATTGACAGTAATAACAGTGTGGATTGCTAACCACATGATAAGATCAAGATGCATATTTGAATTGGCTGTATTTATGTTCCAGATGCAAGATGATTATCTGACAGCAGAGGCAACATGATTTAATACATAAGGCCCAGGGCCAGGAATCGGGAAATCTGGGTTTTATTCTTGGCTTCATCACTTAGGCCATGTATACATGAGTGGAGTATTTTGTAATTGCACTGTTCTTGTTGACCCCAAACTGCTTCCTGCCCTGCCCTGCCACCAGAAGTGTTTTACTACATTGTTATGATATCATTGCCTCTCTTCTTTCCATCTATTTCTCTTATCTTTCCCCATCTTCCCTATTTCTTAGTAAATTGTACTAAATTTGTATCATATGAGCAATACATAAATGCATTTTATTATTTTTCGAAAACTTACAGAGAATATTGATTCCCCTGAATCTTCACTCTTCTATTTCTAAGCACCTCTCATTCTCTTGTTCCTAATCTTGTTCTTTTTCCTATCTACTTTTATTTCATTCATTTCCTGATTGTAGAGACTCACCTTATTTCTACACTACCCTCTTTTTCATACCTACACCAGCTTGAGTTTCATATAAAATATTTCCAACATAAAATATTCCTCTAAAATACACTAAGGCAAGGGGAGAAATATGTGAAGTGTTACAGAGAACACAAAAAGCAAACTAGGAAACAGAATGGAAAACTGGAAGAGTCCCAGGGATCTGTGGCATTGGATTCTGGGTGAACTGAAAACTGCTCTCAATGCATCCCATCCTATCAAGTAGGTAGTTAGCAGAATTTTCTCTTGAGAATTCTGAGAGGCCCTCTCAAGGAAACTTGCGATTTCCTTGAGAATTAGAGATCTTTGCATTTCTGGGTTGCTGTCATCCCCACTTTCAGCAAAGAGATGTCCAGGCTGATTTCACATCCATGGGGACACTCTTCTGCCTCATCTAACCTCATGAGGAGGAAGAGGATGGTAGAGAATGAAGAATTAAAAGTGCCAGAAGACTAAGGATATCTAGCCATCATCCACAGCATTCTTCCCCCTTAGAAAGAGCATCACTGAAGAGGTCCAGCATTGGGCTGAAAGGGACTAAGAATGGTCATCTTGCCTGGGTAAATCTTAATTTTTTCCTAGGTCATGTTGGCAAAGAGGCTGAAAGGAGAAGGTTGGAGACTGGTTATGTTGGCCAGAACGTGCTGTTTGGGGTTGTGTTTTTTGTTCCTTTTGTGTTCCAGTAGTTATATGCTGAGTGATTCAAGATAGAGTTAGCTCTTAGTAATTTTTATAGCAATAAAATATTATTGGCAAAAATAAAGACCCATGGTTCCTTGACCTGAATACTGCCACAAAACTCAGGCAGTTTAGTAATTCTCAACTATATGGATATATACATACATACACATTTGAAAACATTATATATATTCTTTATCTTAAAAAATGGAGCAGGCAAGTGGCTGAAAGCTTAAAATTACTGCCTTGCCACATACCACATAGTTTAATAAGTCAAACTGCTTACTATATTTCATATATTCAGAGGCTTTCATACTTTTTCTGTTGTCTTTTCTTATCTTTTCCTCTAATCTTTTTTTTTTTAATAAAGAGATAAAGTATCACAGGTGTAATTAAGTCCTTTTGGCACCCTTCCCTGATCTCATTTCTCTCTTCCTGTCTCTCTCTTAAGAGGTAACCAGTAGTCCAAACTGGTGCATCTTTTATGTTCATTTTCTAAGTTTTAATTGCATCTGTGTGCATCCTGAATTAATAAACAATACTGTTCAGTATTTTAAAATTTATAAGCATTGATTTATTCCATATGTATCTTTTGTACTCAACATTGTTCTTGAATTTTTATCAAATAGTCGTACCACCTCTCAATGCTTACGATTACATGTGCAAGTTCCTAATTCCCTTGTCATCCCTTCTATCTAATTGCAAATCCCCAAGGCTCTGTTTGACCTTGTAGAATTGTTGAAGATGCAGTTCTCAACAACATCACTAGATGTTGTAAGTATATTAAATACATTTAATAAGTGGGATCCATTACCTGATAATAGCATTTGTAATAACTTATAGGACTGGACCATCCTCTGATATTTAAATTTTGGAGTTTCCTTAGGTGACCTTTTGAAGTTTTCTAATGGTGTGTCTAGAACATAATGATCATATAAAATTTGACATATGTAATGACCAAGAAAAGGCCATAATATTTTAATTACATCACAGAAAAGATAGGTGTATCTTATCATTCAATCTGTACTCCAAACATATTCTTACCAATTAATTTATTAGAATGTTAAAAGCCCATATCCAGACTTGCCTCAATCAATGAACACATCCACAAGTAAGATTAATGTGTCCAAATAAATGTTCCCTCTGAAAAGAACCAGAGGTCTTTGGAGAAGTGGCTGATTCTGTGACAAGAAATATGCAAGATGACCTGGGAACATCTCATCCTATAGATATCAAGTAAACTATCAAAAGACTTCTATGGTCATTTCAAAAGGACTCAGGAACCAAAATAAAGAGGCTTCAAATGACCAGAAATAGGATAAATAGTGCATCAATTCAGATAAAAACTGCAATGGATTAAAACTGTTCAAATATGTTTAAATCTATGGTCACCTTTGAAGAATGCAAGCCAACTCATAATTTTGAAAATAGGTAAACAAAAAGAAAGAATCAAGTATTTATTCCACCTTCCCTATATATTATATGCCAATGGGTAACTGCTATGGTCTGAATGTTTGTGTCCCCCTAGAATTCGCAGGTTGAAATCCTAATTCCCGGGGTGATGGTATTAAGAGGCGAGGGTTTTGCGAGGTGGTTAGGTAAAGAAGCCTCCACCCTCAAGAGTTTGGATTAGTTCCCTTATAAGAGACCACAGAAAGACTCCTCTCCTTTTCTACCATGTGGACCCTCGCCAAACATTGAATTTTCTGATACTCTCACCTTGGACTTCCCAGCCACCAGAAATGTGAGAAATCAATTTCTGTTGTTTATAATCCACCCAGTATATGGTATTTTGTTATAGCAGCCAAAACAGACTAAAACAGTAACAAAATAGGAAATGCAAGAAAATAGCTCTTTGAATAAGTGTTATAGCTAATAAATAAAGAAGAGATGATAGAATTATAATATTACTATTTTGCAACCTTTCATGAACTAATGGATTAATAATAGCTGCTAACAAATATCTCACAAATAGAGATAATTCTTCATAAGGCCAGGTGCAGTGGTTCACCCTTGTAGTCCCAACACTCTGGGAGGCCGAGGTGCGTGGATCACCTGAGGTCAGGAGTTCGAAATTAGCCTGGCCAACATGGTGAAACCCTGTCTCTACTAAAAATACAAAAAAATTAGCCAGGTGTGGTGGTGTGCACCTGTGATCCCATCTACTTGGGAGGCTGAGGCAGAAGAATCTCTTCAACCTGGGGGCAGAGGTTGCAGTGAGCTGAGATGGTACCACTGCACTCCAACCTGGGGGACAGAGTGAGACTGTCTCAAAAAAAAAAAAAATAAATAAAAGAGAGAAAACTCCTGATAGAAATACAAACCACCACTACTTTGACGAAATAGCCTCAACAAACAAATCAAATTTAAATCCAACAAATCTCTAGGTCCAGCTAATAATTTATGTGAAATACAGTCAGAAGAAAAACATATGCAAGAAATATATTAAACTACACCATGGGGATGCAACCAGCAAAACCCCAACCCAATGAAATTCTGTAGGAAAACCAACCTGTGTCTTCAACAAGTAAATTACAAGCAGAAAGAAAGGGAGAGAGAATTCATAGATTAAAAGTGACTTCAGAAACATACCAAGAAATCATAACATGGAAAATTTACTTGAATTCTGATATAATCAAATGCACCATTAAAACACTTTTATGACATTTATGAGATCATTGGAAATATGAACACTGTATGATAACATGAGGAATTGCTTGAGTTTTTTTTAGGTTTGAAAATGGTACTGTAGCTGTTCTTATAATTTGCATGATTTCTTATGTAAATAAGGTATTTAGAAAAGGATTAGTATATAGGTTTTGATTCAAGATAATAAGGAAAGAATGTATGGTATACTTCAGTAACTAATTGATGAAGTAATATGAGGAGAGGTACAGACATAAATGAAATCAAATTGGCCATAAGCTGGTAATTGTTGAATCAGTTCATGAGCACATGGGGATTTGTTATACTATTTTATATGTTTGAAATTTTCTGTAATAAAAAGTTTTTGAAAAAACCTAACTGGGGAAAAATAAAGTGGGGAAGAAGAATTTAGACATCAAGCTTTGCTTAGGAGTCTCTGATTGTAGTTTTTCTAAGACAAGAGTTGCAGATTCTATAAGAAAAGGGGTCACTTTAGGAAAGGATATGATGTGAAAACCATAAAAATAAATTCCAGGAACAGCACTTGTTCAAACAGCATACCTGTGATGTTTGGACCCCAGGGGGTGCTGACATGGACTTCAGAAAGTTTTCAAATTCCCTGAAGTTGTAATCAAGATATTCTCCATATGTGCATATGTGTAAGAAGAAAGTGCAAGCTTCATCAGACCCTTAAAGGAAACCCTTTCCTCCTGAACTTTTAAGAACTACTACCTGCAGCAGGGAAATGAAAACAGAAAGGATATATACCCATGTGTTCCATGGCCAACCCAATAGGAAGTGAGCAGCTGTGAGCACTGCAGGATCTCTGTGAAACTGGATACTTGGGCAGTACCACAGTATCTGGGTTGTATCTGTGGTCAGTCATCCCTTACTCTTCTAGCTGAAGAAAAGGTCATGGTGAACCATGACCCCACGCACTTTACCAACAACTATTATCAGTGCTCATGCAGCTGTAATGGCAGCAATCCTCAGTTTAGGGAATTTTCAAGTCAGCACTTTCTGTTCAGAATATCTATTGGCCCTGGAATTTTCTAATGCTTCATAAAGGCACTGTCAATAAGTGTCTTTCTGATGCTGAAAATAAAAAATGAGGCTAAGGTTTAGGAAACCCTGTGTTACTCCAGCACACCAGACATCTAAGAGAAGATGAAGTAGAAACTTCCAGGGACATTGACTAGCTTCTCTCAATGATTTATTCATTTCAGTGACTTATGCAATTCATGATATGCAGTCTCCGAGATGAAAACAAAAGTGGTGAGTTTTCCTAGACTAATCCTTTTTCTCCTACAAAAGGTAATCATGGCTTTTTGCCTGCTGGGAAAAAAAGTTGCAGTGGTGACTTGGGCCACCAGCAAGAAGAGGCTTTCAGAATAGCAAGCAGGTTTTTACTTTCAAGTCTGTGCTATTATATTCAAATAGACACAGAGTTCCAGAGCTCTCAGGCGCCAAACGCTCATTGTTCAAGAATAATAATAACTATAAAACAGAACAGCATATAGATTGATAGGTCCTTGGAGGTTATAATGGGGATCAAAGAGTTTAACAACTCACTAAATAGGCATGTTTTTAACAACTGAGCTGATCATAGCCTTTTTGGAGACCCTGCATGTCTAAAGATAAGCTTATGCTTCTAGTAGAGAAATAATGACCAGTGTATTCTGTTGCTGACCATCCAGGGTTATTTTATGCAGCACTTGATCAATGCTTGGGTGTTAGAAGACCAATCATTATTTAAGGGAATCAGCATTGCTGGGTCTTAGATTGGCCTGATAAAGGGAGGGGCCCCTAGAGAAACTGAGAGATGCAAGCCATTTCTCAGACTGAAACAGAATCAATCACCTATTATAGAATGCATCTTATGGTGAAGTTATATAACTCATCCACATTCATTTGGCCCCTACATCAGAACAAGATGGCCAGTGCCAAGCACAATGCCTTCCTTACATGTAGAAGGAACTCAAACATGTGTTGAATGAATTACTGCAGCATATCAGTGAATTTGAGCATGAAATCACTGGCTAGAGAAGTTTTTCTATTCTAGAATTTACTCTTTCATCAGAAAATAAAGGAATGGAGAATGTATTAGGCTATTTTGACATAACCCAAATAATAGTAGCTTGCGTTTTTGAATATTTACTGTACATTGGGGAGTATTATAAACATTTTACATGTGTTAATTCTCACAAGCTTGTGAGACAGGTATCATGATCCATTTTTACAAATAGAAAACTGAGGCACAGAGAATAAAATGTATATGCTATAAGTCTTATAGTTGGTTAGTGGTACAGCCTGGAATCAAACCTAGTCTGACTCACTCCAGGATCTGCAGTCTTTATCAGTGTTCCAGACTGCCACTACCTATCCACAGCAAGTGAACAAAGGCCTTATTTAAAGATCTGCATTTACTTTGAGAGGATATTTCAAGGAAAATTTTCTGTATAATAAAGATGCCATATACTACAGTGGTATAGAGCCTAGGCCCCAGAATCAGGATTTGATTTATGGCTCTACTAATGATCCTAAGCAGGTTAACCTCTCTAAGCTTACTTTAAACTGGAGATAATAGTACTTGCCTCAGAGAGCATTTCTGAAAATTAAATAAAATAGTCCACATAGGATTGGATAAAGAAAATATGGCACATGTACATCATGGAATACTATGCAGCCATTAAAAAGAATGAAATTTTGTCCTTTGCAGCAACATGAATGCAGTTGGAGGCCATATCCTAAGTAAATTGACAGAAGAACAGAAAACCAAATTCCATGTGTTCTCACTTGTAAGTGGGACCTAAACACTGGGTACTCATGGATATAAACATGGGTTATAACAATAGACACTTTGGACTACTAGAAGTGGGAGGGAGGGGGACAGTCAGGGTTGAAAAACTAACTATTGGGTACCATATTCAGTACCTGGGTGATGGGATTAATTGTACCCCAAACATCGGCATTATGCAAACCTGCACACATACCACCTCAATCTAAAGTAAAAGTTGAATGTATTAAAAAATAATAATTCACATAAAGCACTTAGTATATTTGGCACACCTAATAATGATAATAATAACATATTTACTGAGCTATTATGTACTAAACATCCAACACATTTTAGTTAAAATAGTTCAGTGTGCTCAATGGCAGCTTGATATCCACCACATTTGGATGGTTTTTAGTCTTTCTTAACATTAAGTGATGTACTTATCATCATTGAATTCAATAACTTTGTGAAACAATCTTCATTAGCCTCAAGTTAACGATTAATCAAAATAAGATTGGGGCTTTTTTTTTGTGAAAGGTTTATATACTACTAAGATGCCCTAAATCAGAGAGTTGAAGAAGGCTAGCCAATTATATGTTGCTCAGATCCACTCCCTGCTAAGTAGGAGTTAATATTACTAAAGGTCAGTGAGAAAACATTTTAAAACCTGCCTTGACTATTTATTTCCATATAGAGAAGTGGACTTAACATCAACTCTGGATGTCGTCGTAACTTTCAGACCTACTAAGACTTCTCTGGCAAGGCAGGATGGAGAAAAGAGTAAATCAGGACTAGAGGGGACAAACTAGCTCTACCCAATAACTGAGAATCTTGGCCATTACTTAGACCATGCACAGGTGTAATAGTGACCTTAGGTCTGATTCCAACTTGCAATGATATTCAATAAGTCTGATCTCACGGCAGGAGCACCACAATAGTCTTTAGGCTACAGTAATATGTGAAGGTTAACTGATGGTAACATCTTGGTTCTTTGGGATTTCATAATAAGAGGGAGACTTTTTTCACAAAATCCAGTTGTAGCTACATATAAACCTGTGGCAAAAGGAGTAAGAACAAGATCAGGATTTTGAAGGAAAGATGGTAAGAGCTAGAAAGGTTTTCAGGACCATGGCCAAATGTAGTCCAGGCCTGACAGGGAGCTGGAAGGAGTGAAATCCAGGAGCCAAGAAGAAAATCTAACCTCCTCTCTAGGAGCATGTGCTAGAGGATATGAGAAGAAGCTGCAGCAAAGATAATCATGAATGGCTTTTTGAGAATTAAGTAGAAACTAAAGCAGTATAAGGAAGCACAGATAAGTTGGAATAGCAGTGGTGAAGACCTCAAATCCCTTCATGCGCTAAAGCTGAGATCTCTAACCTGGAATCCATTTATGGAGTTCAGAGGTCCCCCTGGAATATGCACCAAATATTCTTAGGTGGACACATACGTGCAGTTTTCTGGGAGGAAAGTTCATAGCTTTCATCTGATTCTCAAAGCAGTCTGTGATCCAAAAAAGATGTATGATGACTGGCCTGAGTGAAGTTCATATAGACTTGATTATTTGGTAGTTACATTCATGAGACATATTTCCTTAATGTTTGAACTCATGAAAACCCAGGTAGTAAATAGTGAAATCACAGCATTTTCACATGCTGCTGTTCTTCATATCCAAAGAGGACCCACTTGGCCCTCAGAGCCACCTGCCTTTGATGAGGCTACCAAAGAGACTAAGGCCTGATCAGAAGGCTAGTGTCCCCTTTGCTGACACTGCATTCTCAAGACTGCCTGGGTGTGTGGCTGCACCTCTCTTTTTTTAGTCCAGTGTTGTTTATGTCATGGATACTAAAATTGATCTGTGGAAAGGGTTCTTAAACTCCTATTTGCAAAGGGGTGCCAGACTGACAAGGCTTTTCATGGTTCACGAAAAAATGAGAAAAACAGAGAAAATTAAATGAATTATATTTCACGAAACTAAATCTATTAAATTTAAGTATCCTTTATTCTGATAAGGACAAAAGATTATACCCTTACTAATTATTTGATGTTAAACAAAATATGTGTTGATGGTGATACTTGATGGTGGTTTGTTCTTTGGTTTTTATTTTACTTGATCTATGTTGGTCTCCAATTTAAAACAAAACAAAAACAAAAGAATCCAACTTACAAGGGATGTAAAGGACCTCTTCAAGGAGAACTACAAACCACTGCTCAGTGAAATAAAAGAGGACACAAACAAATGGAAGAACATACCATGCTCATGGATAGGAAGAATCAATATCGTGAAAATGGCCATACTGCCCAAGGTTATTTATAGATTCAATGCCATCCCCATCAGGCTACCAATAACCTTCTTCACAGAATTGGAAAAAACTGCTTTAAAGTTCATATGGAACCAAAAAAGAGCCCGCATTGCCAAGACAATCCTAAGTCAAAAGAACAAAGCTGGAGGCGTCACGCTACCTGACTTCAAACTATACTACAAGGCTACAGTAACCAAAACAGCATGGTACTGGTACCAAAACAGAGATATAGACCAATGCAACAGAACAGAGCCCTCAGAAATAATACCACACATCTACAGCCATCTGATCTTTAACAAACCTGAGAAAAACAAGAAATGGGGAAAGGATTCCCTATTTAATAAATGGTGCTGGGAAAATTGGCTAGCCATAAGTAGAAAGCTGAAACTGGATCCTTTCCTTACTCCTTATACGAAAATTAATTCAAGATGGATTAGAGACTTAAATGTTAGACCTAATACCATAAAAACCCTAGAAGAAAACCTAGGTAGTACCATTCAGGACATAGGCATGGGCAAGGACTTCATGTCTAAAACACCAAAAGCAATGGCAACAAAAGCCACAATTGACAAATGGGATCTAATTAAACTAAAGAGCTTCTGCACAGCAAAAGAAACTACCATCAGAGTGAACAGGCAACCTACAGAATGGGAGAAAATTTTTGCAATCTACTCATCTGACAAAGGGCTAATATCCAGAACCTACAAAGCACTCAAACAAATTTACAAGAAAAAAACTAACAACCCCATCAAAAAGTGGACAAAGGATATGAACAGACATTTCTCAAAGAAGACATTCATACAGCCAACAGACACATGAAAAAATGCTCATCATCACTGGCCATCAGAGAAATGCAAATCAAAACCACAATGAGATACCATCTCATACCAGTTAGAATGGCAATCATTAAAAAGTCAGGAAACAACAGGTGCTGGAGAGGATGTGGAGAAATAGGAACACTTTTACACTGTTAGTGGGATTGTAAACTAGTTCAACTATTGTGGAAAACAGTTATGGAGATTCCTCAAGGATCTAGAAGTAGAAATACCATATGACCCAGCCATCCCACTACTGGGTATATACCCAAAGGATTATAAATCATGCTGCTATAAAGACACATGCACACGTATGTTTATTGCGGCACTATTCGCAATAGCAAAGACTTGGAATCAACCCAAATGTCCATCAGTGACAGACTGGATTAAGAAAATGTGGCACATATGCACCATGGAATACTATGCAGCCATAAAAAAGGATGAGTTTGTGTCCTTTGTAGGGACATGGATGCAGCTGGAAACAATCATTCTCAGCAAACTATCACAAGAACAGAAAACCAAACACCGCATGTTCTCACTCATAGGTGGGAACTGAACAATGAGATCACTTGGACTCGGGAAGGGGAACATCACACACCGGGGCCTATTATGGGGAGGGGGAAAGGGGAGGGATGGCATTGGGTGTTTTACATGATGTAAATGATGAGTTGATGGGTGCTGACGAGTTGATGGGTGCAGCACACCAACATGGCACAAGTACACATATGTAACAAACCTGCACGTTGTGCACATGTACCCTAGAACTTAAAGTATAATAATAATTTTAAAAATTTTTTAAAAAACAAAACCTTTTTCTAGCCCATGAAATCAAAATTGTAGGAACTGGTTCCTGATCTACTCAACAGCAATGCATCTAGCCTACAAGTGACTGCCACAATCAGATCAAATGTTTGTTTTTCCATTCTATGCCTAGTGACTACTAGGAAAAAAGTCCTGATTTTATGTGGTAGAGTTGGAACTAAAACAAGCACAACTGACTTGTTTGTTTATTTGTTAAGTAGACACCTGGCTTAGACAATTAGGATAGCATCAGGACTTAGTAGTAGGATAGTATCAGGACTTAGAATGTACACAGCATCACATTTAGTAAATGCTTGTTGAAATAAAATTGACTCGCTTTGTTCAGGACACGTAAGGAACCCTCACGCAGTTCCCTCCTGCCCGCTGTGAGTCACATTCAGCCAACTGCCACCCAGCACAGGGCTACTCACTTTCTGTGAGTGAAAAGTAGCTCTTATAAAGGGATGGAGTATTAGAGCAATAATCTACTTATGAGCGTCTCAGTCTCAATTTTATTACTGACTTATTCTGTGACCTGAAATGGTCACTCAAGTGGACTTTCTATCCTACTTGCAGGTAATGAAAAGGTGGCAAATAACTGTTGTTGCCTAATAGTCTTAGTATGAGGACACTAGGCTGAATGAGGTATGTAAACATTATTCAGGAACACAAATTTCTTGACATAACTGTGGACTTCAAAAACTGTGAAGCTGAAACATTTTAATCTCAGGATAAACCCATTATTTAAGTTAAGGTACTTTTGAGAACAAATATGATTACTTCATTGAGGTATTCACACCAGAGTATTAAGACATTTTGGTTTTTGAAAAATCCATGTGCTTTCACTCTTTATCAGTTGAATAGTGTCTATTATAGTTAAGACTAGTCTATTAAACAATCTTTATATAAAATGATTTTATAGAAAAACTATTAAAATAAATGTCTTGTACAGAAAAGTTATAATGGGACAGAAACTATTATTAAACTCATTTTCAAGAATGATTCTCTACAAGAAATACTTTGTATGACCTTTGTTTGTGTAACCTTGTCAAGGTTACAGGGTTACCTGGACAATTTAGGTAACATCTCCCTGCTCCTCTACGCTATAAATAACAATAGAAGCTACCTCAAAGAATTAAATGTGGTAACACATGTATGTTAGCAGAGCAGGATACACAACAATCATCTGATAAACTTTAGCTAGTATTATATTCTTCTTCTTATTATTGGCACACTTGAAGTATCAGTTGCAGAATACGTTAACAGCAAGAAAAAAGCTGTGAACAATCTCATATTGTTTTGTTCTATGATTAAGTTGCAAGTTTCCCTCAATTCATCTCTATCGTATCTTCCTGAGAAAACAGCAGAATATAAATAAGTTCAATCATTCTCCATCTCAAACCTTGTAAGACTCTCAGAAAAGCCTATCTGATCTCTAGCAAATCTATACCAACATCATGCACACAAGCGTGTGTGTGCACACTTGCACACAGACACGTGTGCACGTGCACACCCATACAAAGCAACGTGTCATTTTTAGTGAGATTCTCTATGAATTTCAATAACCATCTATAGATAAGGTTCATTATTTAAATTATATTTTATGGCAAGCATTGCTATAAACAATAAGAATGTTGCTTAAAAGCATGAGCCTAGCAGGCGGGCCATGTGGTTTCAAGTTTCAGCTCTACAATGTACAATTATTTATCTTTTCTAATCCTTGGCACCGTCATCTGTAAGACCTGCTTTATAGGGGAAAGACTGTAGTTAAACGAGGTGCTGCATGTAAAACACTCAGTGCAGGGTCTGTCACCTTGTCAATATTCATTAAATTTTAGCTATTATTACTCTTCATTACAGATGTTGTATTTTTCATCTCCAAAAGTTCTATTTGGATCCTTTTTATATTTTCCATTTCTCTCTTCTTAAGGCTTGTGTTTTCTCTAAAATTTTGAGCACATAGAGAATATAATAAGTGTTTGAAGTCCTCATCTGTTAGCTCCGTCATCTGTTAGTTCCCTCATCTTTGTCATTTCCCAGTCTGGAAATACTTTGGTCATTAAACTGGTGCAATCATAGGACTCACCTTGTTTGCTTCTCTTCTCTCAGGGATGAGGGTCCTGTGCTCCCTACTGTTCAATGTCTAAAAATTGCTATTCCATATTTTTTGTCCAGTTTTCTAGTTGCTCAGGGTGGGAGGATAAATCCAGTCCACGTTACTCCATCTTAGCCAGCAGTTGAAGTCTTTGGCTATTATTATATCTAAAAGTCAGTCTTACTTATAAAGCGGTCCTCAACTGTAAGTCAGATTAAAAGGAGTAACAAATGTGAGACATTACAGACTGTACAGGTTTGTGTATGTGGTTATAGGATGTTATTAAATACATCTATCAATTTAAGCATGCACCATTTTCTTTTCCTTTTTGTTTTTCACTTCTGAAAACATTTGATCTTTGAATTATTGACACTGGGCCAATCTTTATGAAAAGCCACAAGTTAGGAAGCTTTGTATAATTTAAAATCCTGCTTAAGGTGTGATTAAGGCTTTTGTGAATGACTTGGTAAATTAAAATTTTCCTAAAAGAAAAAAAATTGATTTTCTTTTGTTTTTTCTGAGCCATGCCATCCTCTGAATATTGAAAATTAGATTACTCTTACATAAATACATTGCAACTGTAATTGAACAACCTATGAGGCTGAAGTATTAAGATCCTCCCAGTGCAAGGTTTAATTTTTATTACACAGAATCATACGAATATTAAGCATTATTACATTGTTTAACATTAGATGAATTTGTAGAAAGTGTGTGTATGACAGAGTGTGTGTGTGTGTGTGTGTGTGTGTGTCTGTGTGTGTGTGTGTGTGTATAGGAGACCCAGGAAGAATATGCACACATGACAGGGAGAATTAAGCTCAATTTCTTGCTTAAATAAATATTTTATACTTGTTAATATGGTATTTAATCTTCAGGCTGAGAATTATAAATCCATGAGGGGAAACTGAGGAATTCAGACTTTAAAAAATGCCCTTGAAATGAAATTTAATCACTGCATTTTGAGACATATAAAATATACTGCAAAGTGTGAGATAGCACTACAAAATTTTTATTACATAGAAATCATTCAAATGAGAAACACCTCCTAGATTCGCAAACTGTAGTATATATGTCTAATAAAAATTACTCTTAAATCTTACGTTTCCCCTTTGAGACATTTATTGTTCCTGGAGAAAGCAATATTTTTTTCTTATTCCTAAATCTGTCTTCTATTAAACTAGGAAGTTCTATAAATCAGTGATAACTTTTTAGATATCAACCTCTTCATAATTATGTCCTCCAAATCCAGGTAATTATTTACATATTTTATACAGAAATAAATAGGAGAAAACATATGTTCCATTTGATTGGGGGAGGTATAAAGATTTAGACTATTTTTCAGCATTTGTGAAGTTTGGCTTCACACTCTTTTATATTACATTTGAATAATTAATTTATTTCACACAGAGAAACAAATACATCAGATGATGCTATGCAGTTCTGAAGGAAGAACATGTATTGCCAGGTAGGAACTGATATGGATTGTTTCAATATATGGCTTTCATTAAATATAATCCTCTACATGAGTTAGTATACCTGGAGTGTACTATGGCTATGATTTTAACTATCTAACGAGTCAAAATGAATGTTTGGTTTTAGTCAAATCAAGCTCTGGGTATTCTGATGCTTTTGCTGTATTTCTCAACAGGAAGTGGGTAAACTTCCAAACAAGAATGATCTCAGATTAAGAAACAACACCAGCATCTGGAAGGCTGTCTGTTTGTACAATGAAATGACAGCAAACAGAGAGGCCTGCAGCTGTTTTCCTAGATGCCTACTCTGGGTGCCAGCCATCTGTGTTCATTTAGATGGTGTATGTGTGTGTAGGTAGGTGAAGGGAGGGGGAGAGACAGATCTCAGGTTGCAGGTCTGAGTGTGGTCTCTGATACAGAATGAAACCTCTGCCTGGTGCCTCTCAAACAAGACCCTCATCTGCTGGTCTCTCCAGAGAAGTAATTTCACCAATACCAGCTGCAAGGGGTATGTTTTGTGTTTTCTTTATTCAAAGTGAAAGATGTTAAACAGAAATTTTCAGAAGCACTTTTGTTTGGAAGAGGGGAAAGGAAGATCACGGGAACTGGAAAACATCCATGAAATTAGCCCTAAATCATGGCCAATACTGATCATTTCCTGACAAGCTGTCTATCAACCAAGCCACAACAATAGTTTATTCAAGGTCCTCTGGTGCTGACAGTGATAGAGTATTGTTAATTAAATGTTGGTATAATGGTGGATTTTTTAAATTTTAACTTTCATAACTGCAGTAGTGGCTAGAACAGCACTGTACTATCAGGAGTCTTCAAAATACATTGTTAATGTCTGCCTTACAGATTGCATTAACAGGAATTAGAAAAATATCAGTTTGAAGTAAAGTCCCTGAGAGCTTATTTGACTCACCTAAGAGCAGTGAAAGAGAACAGAAAGTAGAGATGCTTTCAGTCATGTTAGCTCCAAATTTGGTATTTATTTGTGAAAAAGTCTATCTAAATACAATGTCTATAAATAGGAGACGGAAATGAGCTAATTTGGCTGTGTGATTTTATTTATTCATTATTCATAACCAAAAAATTCTGGTTGCCTTTAATTAATGTTATATTTCACAACATTTCTATGGCCTGAAATATCATTAGAATATTCTTCCAATGCTATTCTCCCACCTCTCTCTTTCCCTCTTACTCTCTCTCCATCCCCTTCTCTCTCATTATCTCTCTCAGTTTTTGTAGCTCTCATTTATCTGACCTTCTGTGACATATTCATAAAATTTCACAATATTTCTATGGCCTGAAATATCATTAGAATATTCTTCCAGTGCTATTCTCCCACCCTCTCTCTTTTCCTTTTGCTCTCTCTCCACCCCCTTCTCTCTCATTATCTCTCTGAGTTTTTGTAGCTCTCACTTATCTGACCTTCTGTGACATATTCTGGTCTTAAACTTGAATTGGTCAATGTTGTGATTTTAACACCCATGTGCTAATGTAAGAGGAGGGCATGCCAGATTCTGGGGTTAACTTTCTGGATGTCATGTCTGCTTACAGAAAAATGATTTGTATTCCCAACTTAGTGTCAAATTATCCATTTATGAAATTATTATAAGGTGTAAAACTGTTCCTCCTAAGCCCTTCTCAGGGAAAAAAAATCTTTTTATTAACTGGACAAAAAAGCTACTTGAGAAAAGCTCCCAAAATTTATAGTGGTAAGAACATTTCAAATTTCTTAGAATGCTGTGTTTCTAGGGTTTGCATGTAATCAAAATGCTTAGGAGAGGAGCAGGAACACTTATTAAGTATTTCACATATTTTGAGAATTATTTAAAATGAGAAACAGACTCACCTGGGTAGCATTTTGCCTTGAAAATTCACTGGCCCGAGTTTGTACACCACAATGCAAAAGATGCATAAGGAACTATTTAAGCTGAACTCTTTCTATTCTGGTATTTGACAACCACTACAAGAGATTTCTTCCTGGGTGTAAAGCAGTTTCTTCCTAAGGGCTCTGATAAACTCTGTCTCTACCTTTTGCAATTTGTGTCTTCCTGTTACTCTGTCTTATTTCATGAGCCAGCAAGCACATATCTGTCCAGACTCTTAGGATTCTCACAAAAAGTACAGGACAAAGATCCTATACTCAAGAAGCTTAGCATGTGGGAAGGGGGAAGCAAAACTAATACATGTAGGAAATAAATGGAGAACCTATATGTTTTGAAGAGCAATAGGAAATGGTTTTGAGAGATTAGTTGAGTAGAAAGCAATGGCATAGATTAGGGAAATAGCTTGGCTTATAAGACTAACACTGAAGAGAGCCCTTTCAGTAGAGAAGAAGGCAAGGAAGACATGTAAAATAATGTTGGACAGATGAGAGGGAATCAATTCATTTACTACCTTGAACTTGATGTCACTGTAGATTCTTGAGTGGGGAGTGACATGATGAAGCAGGTGTTTAGGAAAATCACTCTGACAATGATATTGGAGGTTTGGTAGGAAATGGTCTGGAAGCATGGAGCTGTATCAAGCAGCCTTTGGAGTGATCCACAATGATCAGACTTGGGCTGAGGTTATGGCAGAGTTAATGAAAATAGCCCAATCTTGAGGATACTTTAAAGAAATAAACAATAGTATATGACAGACTATAGGAGAAGGGCACTGGTAAATCATCCAAGGTGACATCATGATCTCAAGCTTGGAAAGCTGGAAGAATGCTGGTATCACCCAGAGAAATGAAAAGGTTGGTAATTTGGATAGGAAATGCATTTTCAAAAAATTTTAAAATGTATTTGAGAGTATGGTAGCTTCAATTAACATTCATATATATATATACACACATATAACATTCTAGGCCAGGCATGGTGGCTCATGCCTGTAATCCCAGGCCAAGGTGGGCAGATCACTTGAAGTCAGGAGTTCGAGACCAGCAGGGCCAACATGGAGAAACCCTGTCTCTACTAAAAATACAAAAATTAACTGGGTATGTGGCTCCAATCCCAGTTACTCGGGAGGCTAAGGCACGACAGCCACCTGAACCCAGGATGTGGAGGTTAGAGTGAGCCGAGATTGCGTTATTACACTCCACACTCCAGCCTGGGAGGCAGAGTGAGACTCCATCTCAAAACAAACAAAACGTTCTAATACTCTAGCATTCTTACTTTTGAATATACAGCACAAATAATTGAAAGTAGGGATTTGAACAGATATTTGTACATCCGTGTTCACAGAGCAGCATGATTCACAATAGCCAAAAGATGGAAACAACCAAAATGTCCATTGAAGGATGAAGGAATAAACAAAATGGGGTGTACACACACACACACACACACACACGAATATTTTTCACCCTTAAAATGGAATGGACCAGGCATAGTAGCTCACACCTGTAATCCTAGTACTTTGGGAGGCCAAGGCTAGTGGATCGCTTGAGCCCAGGAGTTTGAGACCAGCCTGGCTAACGTGGCGAAACCTTGTCTCTACTAAAAAAAAAAAAAAAAAAAAAAAAAATTAGTCGGGCATGGTGGCTCACACCTGTAGTCCTAGTCGCTCAGAAGGCTGAGACAGGATGACCACCTGGACCTGGGAGGCCAAGGCTCCAGTGAGCTGTGAACACACCACTGCACTCCAGCATGGGCAACAGAGTGAGACTCTGTCTCAAAGTAAAAGAAAGGAATGAAGCCCTGATACATGCTAAAACATGAATGAAGCTTGAGGGCATTATACTAAGTAAAATAAGCCAGATACAAAGGGACAAATATTGCATGAGTCCACTTACATGTGGTACCTATAGTAATCAAATGCCTAGAGACAGGAAGTAGATAGAGTTTATCAGGGGTTGCAGGGAGAGAGGAATGGAGAGTTACGGTTTAATGGGTACAGAGTTCAGTTTGGACAGATGAAAACATTCTGGAGACAATGGTGGTGACAGTTGCAGAACAATGTGAAAGTACTTAATGCCACTGAAATCTATACTCAACAACAGCTAAAATGGTTAAGTTTATGTTATGTATATTTCCAAATAGAAAAATGAGTGTCATAAAAAAAGGCCATGTAAACACTGAGGGCAAACCAAATAAGGGCTTCCAAGAAACAAGTGGAATCTGTACACCTGAATTCAAACTTATGAACTGCCACTTACTAACTGTGTGCCTCTTTTTCTTGTCTGTAAAAGGGTACAATGATGAGAACTAAAAGAAATAACCTGTAGCACTCCTTTTGTACTTGGTAGGTACTCCATAAATATCAATTTTCTTTACAGTTAAAAAAAATTATGCTTCAGTTTGAACTTTTTCCCTGGACAGAATTAGACTTCAGATATATTACTGTGGATCTTTCATGCCAGAGAATAACTTCAAAGAAGAGGTGCAGCAGCTGTCAGAGAGCAAAGACATGCCTCGTTCATGCAGGAAGGGCACCTCTTTCCTTATGCAAAGACTGAAAAACAGGAAAACGTAGCAGTAAATATGGGACTGCCTTTGTCTGGCAGCTTCCCTTCCTGCCTGTGCCTCTAGCCCAAATCCCAGAAACATCTGTCACATACACTTGACTGTGTTTGGTTTTTATCTTAAAGAATCTTTATGACTAAATAAACTAATAAGACATGAGAAAACTTTCAAGTTCTCAGAAAGTTGACAGTTTGCTCAGAAATGCCCCAATGATTTCAGTTCTCTCAGTTCATTGGTAGAGAAGGAGGTTCAAGGGAGAAGTAAGACAATGTCATGTTAAAAAGCTAGCACTGCCTCTGGTTAAGAAAGAAAACTGGAAATTATCATAACTATTAGCATGTGGTTAGAAAGGATTTTTAAAATATCATAAATGTTACAAAAACCCTTAGATATTTTCATGACTTCTAAAACATTATTATGTTCCTGATTAATATAAGAAGAAATGTTTTTAATCAAAAAGGATGTCAAAGCCAGAATCCACTGATGAGAAAATACTTCCAAAAATCTAAATAAGTAACCAAACCTCTCTGCTTTAAAAGAAAAAAAAGAGATACCTCTGTAAAACAGAGGCAGCAACACAAAGCGAGATACATGAATTTAGACATTCATTACATTTGTATACCCCACATCAGTATCCTTAAAAACTGCAAGTAATCTCAGAGATCCTGTATGCTGGAGCTAAGACCAGAATCCAGGGCTCCTAATCCTGAGTTCAGTTTTGTGTTCCACTGTATCCACTGCCACTGCAGGGGGTCACAGAGTGGTCTTCAAAGAATCCCCCAAAACCACCCCCATATCCGATATTGGCATAACGGATCCAAAATAAAGCCATCTGGACAATTTTGATGGTGATCCTGAGATGCCACCTCATCCAAAATAAACCTCACTCGCTCTGATTTCCAACTGACTGACAATCCACACCACACCTTCCAATGTGACCACATTTGGCTTGGGCTTGTGGTTTGCATGTTAGTCCACCCCCACCCTGACCCCATGAATAATCACCTCTCCAACTGAAGCTCAGACGACAGGCATCCTGCCTCCTGCTTTACATCGCAAGCATTTTAAAGAGACGCCCTTGTGGTCTTAATTCCTGGAAAACAATCATTTACACTGTACAAAACTTAAAACTCTAGGGAGGCGGTTAAGTAATTTAGCATTTTTGTTTCATGTGAAAATGTTATTTCCAGTTCATAATGGGAAGTTCAAAACATTGTTTCTTATCATTAAAAGCTCTCAGAAGTGTGTAATCTGGGCTATTTATAGGTATGTTCCCTATAAAATGCCCTGAGGAACAGAATACAGGTCTTTCTACAAAGAAATGCCTTCAATATCTTTTGTTGTTTGAGGAAAAGTTCTTTAATTTAGAGTTGAATAGTCATAGAGATAAACACTTTAAAGTCCTTGGAATCTGCAGTTAGTTTAACAAGCTTTTAAGACAAATGAGGAGTGTTTTTCGTCTGTAACGTTGTGATGACTGTGAACTGGAAGTAGGGAGTATACAGCTCATCCATTCAAGAAATTTTTTTTCATCCCATTCTGTTCCAGACTCTTCAAGGCAGTTGGACACACATGGATCTGGCCCTCAGGGATCTTACAGTCAAGTCAGGGTTCTGTACAGGATTGAATAGTGTCTCCTCACAATACCCCTGCACAATTCATGTCCACCAAGAACCTCAGAATGTGACTTTACTCAGAATTAGGGTCTTTGCAGATACAATTAAGGCGTAAGTTAAGAAAAGGTCATACTGGATTAGGCTAAGACTTAAATCCAGTGGTTGTCATCCATATGAAAAGAGGAGAGGGCGCACAGACATAGAAACACATGGGCCATGTGCGTGTGAAAGTGGAGGCAGAGACTGGAGTGATACAATTACAAACCAAGGAAGGCCAAGTATTGCTGGCCACAGCTGGAGCTACAAGCAGCCCCCTCCCAGGAGCTTTTGAGGGATGGTGGCCTGCCAACACTTTGACTTGGTTCTTCCAGCCTCGACAACTGTGAGAGAACAGATTGCTGTTGTTTTAAGTCACTCAGTTTGAGATAATTTGTTACAGCAGCCCTAGCAAACTAATACAGGCTCCATCTTCAAACAGTCTGATTTAATTGGCCTGGGGTAAACTTGGGCATCAGTATTTTCATGAAAGCTCCCTAGGTGATTCTAATGTTTTAGAACCATCACTCTAGATTGGTAGCTTTCAAAGTCTTCATTAGCATCAGCATCAACTGGGAACTTAATACAAATGAAAATTCTCTGGCCCCACACAGGCTTCCCAAATTAAAAATTCTAGGGGTAGGGCCCAGCAATTTGTAGCTTAACAAGCACTCCAAGTCATTCTGATGCCGCTAATGTTTGAGAACCGTTGTTCTGGTTGATAGGGGATCCAGGGAGCAATGGAAAATAATCAGTGAACAAGAATGGAGCAAAGCCAATAGGCAGGCATATTTTAGAAAGTAAGGGAGGAGTGTTCATGTGTTCTCCTGGAGGCACAGTGACAGTACATCTGAAAACCTCAACATCATGCTTGGTGTTGCTTAGAGGTATGTGTCCAATCAATCATCTTCCAAGTGCAATTTTTGAAGACCTACTATTTTTAAATGTGAGGGCGGCCCTGACAATTTTCTTGCTATTCAGGTCTATAGCCACCCAGACTCTACATTAAGATTGTATCTGTACACACATCCTAGGAGGCAGAGAAGGAGGGCAATCTCAACACCTGAGATGAAAAACTTCATTGAGGCCAACTTCTTTTCATTCAATTATTAGAAAACTGGCTCCCTTTGCCACTTCTTTTACCCACAGCCCAAAGAACAAAACAGGCCAATACATTTCATTTTGGCATGGAATTATGCTCTTTGCCAGAATCAAGCTATGTGAGGCTACAGTAACCACTAAGGATGGGGTAACTGGAAATTGCCCCCCTTGATGAAAAGCCTTGGTAAAATCCACATGGCTGGCAGTTGATACAAAAGAAAATATTAGATGTTATTTTTTTCAGAGATGAATGGTTTAAGAATCCAATTTAAATATTTTTATTTGTTTGCTTGATTTTCATGCTTCTGACCTCAAGCAGAAAGGCTTCCCTGGCAGCACTGACAAGATTCTTTCTCAAGTTGCTTGCATTGTAGTCACATGTTCAGCTCAGCTTTCTCTTATGCCTTTATGGCCCTAGTATTGCATTGTCAACTTAAGGTACCATTTCCACAAGCATCAAGGTAAAAAGTACTAATTTTTCTTATAACTCTTTCTCTTACTCGATCTAGATTTAGAAACTACCCTGACAGAAAGAATTAACTTCTCATTTCTAGCCAGTACAAGAGAAATTATTAAGTAGACCAAGTTTGTCTTTGAAGTCCCTTTCCGTTTCTTTTTGGGGTGCTCATCCCATGCACCCAGTGCCCACAAGCAGACGATTGCTCAGGACTCCCATCTAATTGGAGTGGTCCCTCATTTTTCAGATTTTTCTTCTTCTCTCATGTCTCATAGTACATTGGTCTTGTGGATTAAGAAGACCATGCTCTCCCTTGGTTAACAATAGGGATAATGGGTTGATGATTGCTATTTGTTAATTAGCTGAGGTTACCCTTACTAGATAAAGTAATATTTTAACCCACATGAAGTACAGACGTCTTCTTACAAGAGGAAATGTGAATGATAAGAACAGCAAGCTCTTGCAGGCATAGATTGGGGACATCTGCCTGGAGTCCTTACAGAGTTGCCCCAACTGGCTGGTAGCTCATTGATGTCAAAATCAGCTAGTGTGTTTGTTAAACGAAATGTAGACTATTGCATTCCACCCTAGACCTTCTGAATCAGAGTCTCAGTGGTTGGCACTCAGGAATCTGAATGTTAACAACTCTCCTGATTATTTTTTGGTGCACTGGAGTTTGAGACTCTCTGGTGTCATGGAAAGATCCCCAGATTCAGAGTTGGCAGGCCTGATTTTTAATCTCATCTTCACCATGTGCCATGTAGTCCTGGGCAAGTCGTGCCTCTGGTTTTGGGATTTAGTTCCTTTACTGTCACATGCAGGTAAAAATACTTGCCATGTCCACCTTAGAGAATAGTTATAAGGCTCAAATGAGTTAAAGCCTCCAGACTGCCCTTTGTATTACAGGGCTGGCACTAGAGTAAGGAGAGTTGGACACTCACCTTGGGGCACAAAATTAAAGGGGGTCCCAAAAAACCCATAATCAAGATAAATGATATTATAATGCAATATTTTAAAATAAAAATTAGTGCATAAAAGTCCATAATGATCAAAACATCAACACTTGTGATGTTTTGGGTTAGTGTTACTAATTTTTTTCTTTTGGCCTCAAATTCATAGTATAGCATGACATTGTTACTAATATTTATTTTAAAAGTTGATGTTGTGTTTACTGTAGATATTTTGCACTAGTTTTGATTTTTAAAAAGTGCTTCCATCGAAATATTGTTTTCTTGATTAATTGATTGCTGTGTGGTACTCCCTTAAAATCTGCACCTTGGGTTGGTAACTCACTGGTCTCTCTCTAGTCCCAGCCCTATAATCTAGAATAGGTTGTGCAGATGCATGTTGTTTTTACCAGGCTTGGACTCTCCCAGCTCCAACATTTCCTCAAACAGTTGCATGCTCACGTCAAAAAGCCCTGCTGGCATCCTAGCTAAATTCTGCCTGTTGAATGGTGGGAATGTGGTCCTAAGAACATAAGGCAGGCATAGGCACGCGCACCGTGCTTTTCAGGGGCCTCCCTTTCCCAGGGGCACAGAAGAAGAACTCTTCATTGGGATATTTGGTGTGAGAACCAGTTTAACTGGTGTAACTGGAAAATTTGCCTTTGTTTAAGGAAGAACTCCTCCTGCAACTACACACCCATCCCAGAAAAGTTTGGATTTGCAAGTTGCCCCATGTGTAGCTTTTTCTTTCAAAGGCTACTATTATGTACCAAGGTTACCAAGTCCTCTTGTGCTGGAGGCAAGAATAAGTGACACCCAGACTGGGTAGCTGGTAACCAGGGAGTGGAATGATTAAAAAGAGGCCTGAGGGTCGGGGAGAGGGGTGATCTACTGAGCAGAAAGAAGCCCCTGCTCTTAAGCTGCTTTTGGTTTCCCCACCTCACTCAAGGAGGCTGCTTAAAATCCAGTAATGAGAAGACACAGGGCCAGGTGGAACAGGTGCCCACTTCCTCACCTCCTGCCAACCTGGAAGGTCTAGGATAATACCTTTAACTTCTTTTATAGGACCCCAATATTTGTGCAGTGTTTGCTGTACAAGGAGGAAAAATGGGAAGAAAGCATGGCATAAAAAGAGGGAGGAGACCCAGCATGAGAAACCCAGCTCAGCAGGCCAGAGGACCCTGGATCCATGAGAGTAAGCATCCAGCCTTCGCAAAGCAACAGATAAACTTAGAGATGCCCAACTCTGGAGTGATAACAGAGCGAGCCTGGGTGTAGAGGTAAGCAGATGACAGCCACAGAAGGAAAAAAAAAAAAAAAAAGGTAGAAAAAAAATTAACTCTCTAAGTCTTTGACACCAGATACTAAAACTAAAGACCAACAACATTGTGACATTCTCAACCATGATATTTACACATGATATTTTCCATTCTTCCAATTCTTCCCTGGTCCATACATAATTATTTTTAGAATAAAGTGTTATACAGCTTATCACATATCAGAAAAGCCTTGGTGGCTGTGGTAAGTTAAACAATGTCCCCCTCACCCCCCATAAAAAGTCCACATTAGAATCCCTGTACACTGTGAACATGTTGGCTTACAGAGTAAAAGAGATTTTGCAGATGTGATTAAGAATGTAGAGATGGGAGGCCAGGCATGGTGGCTCATGCCTGTAATCCCAGCACTTGGGGAGGCCGAGGCGGATAGATTACAAGTTCAGGAGTTCAAGACCAACTTGGCCAACATAGTGAAACTCCATCTCTACTAAGAATACAAAAAATATGGGGCATGGTGGCATCCCAGCTACTCAGGAGACTGAGGTAGGATAATCGCTTGAACCCAGGAGGCAAAGGTTGCAGTGAGCCAAGATCACACCACTGCACTCCAGCCTGGGCGATAGAGTGAGACTCCACCTCAAAAAAAAAAAAAAAAAAAAAAAAAAAAAAAAAAAGAAGGTAGAAATGGGAAGATTAGCTTGGTTTATCTAGGTGGGCCCAGAGCAATCACAAGGGCCTTTATAAATGGAGGCAGGAGGCTCAGAGTGAGTAGAAGGAGTTGAGAAGATTAAAGCAAGAGGCTGGAGGGATTGAGAGAGGGGCTTCTAGAAGTTGAAAAAGTCAAGGAACCCCCTGAAGCCTTGAGAAGGGATACAGTCCTGCTAACACCCATGTTTTAGGCTTCTGACCTCCAGAACTGTAAAAGAATCAATTTGCCTTGTTTTAAGCCACTAAAATTATGGAGATTTGTTACAGTGGCAATAGGAAACCAATACAGTTGGTAATGGGTTAACACTGGTCATTCTGACTTTAAAAATTTTTGCCTAGACTTAATAAGCAATGACCTTGTCTTGCAAGTAATTTGGTGGCAAATGTTCAAAGCTGGCAAAACATTTACTTAGCTGTGTATTTGGAGGACCTCAAAGTTTGTTTGAGCTGAACATGGCGTAGTACACAGGCCTGACACTTAGGCAGCACCCAGGTCAGTGCTATATACTATGAGGCACTTAATAAATGTTTTTTGTCAGTCTCAACAGGAATAACAGCTGACTATGGGTTATGGTGTTCCCATTTCCACCAGGGTAAGACAATTTAGAAAGTTGGATTCCAGAGACTTGAATCATGAAATCTAATATTTACAGCTCCACCTCAAGAAAAAAGAATTGGGCAACGTAATGGAACAAAGATATAAATGGATATAAATGAGTAACTTTTCTATATGGTGAGAGGATTTTTAAGGATACCAATTAAATGGAGTCATTTGGAAGGGTTAGGATTTGGGAGGCACTTTTTGGTAAGTGAGTGGAATAACTCCTTGTCAATTCCATGCTGGCTTCTGCATCTACTTGTGGCTATGCCTTTTCTGTTCATAATGGTTATGGCACTGATGTGTTTATACTTTCCAGTGGAGTCTGAATCAGCAAGGTTTATACACACACAGATAATTCAAATCCATAAAGCCATGCCTGTGATTCTCTTCAGGTGTTTACTTAGAGTGAGGCACATGTAGCCACACTTAGCATTTTACCTTATGGTTTCTGGCTGTCTTCTCTGATTCACATGAAGAGCTGCTCATTCATCTTCACAGTTAGAGAGATGCCACAGTTTGATGTGTCTTTGAAAAAGAACTTCACTCTATAGAGAGTTAAAGTCATTGTGGTGAAGATGAAGTTGAAAACAGGCATATGATTTTCAGATTCCTTTCTAAGCAGCGACCACAGGCAGGAAGGAGAATGTACTCAGTGGCTACATGAGTACACTCTGTAGGGCATAACCTCTGGACCTATTCTGCCAGCGATTGCATCCCACATTGCCACTTACTAGCTATCTTTTCTTGGGGAACTTACTTAACATTTGTACCCTAGTTTTCTCATCTCTAAAATGGGGATGATTGGATCTACCCCACAAGGTTGTTGTGAAGATTGCATAAGTTAATATGCATGAAGTGTAATCAAATGATTCCTGGCCCACAGCATTTATCATTCTTCTTCATGGGTCCTTTACTCTTCCCACTGCTCTACTGAGCCCCGCACCATCCTTGGTGCCAGCACTGTGAAGATTGTTCTTGCCTGCCTGGCTGCCATTTAGGTGATCTCTACAATCTGGCCCCAGCAGAAAGAACTTGCTGGCAGCATATCAATAGCAGAGATGGAAGTCTGGTCATATGGTGTCCACATCTATTGAAGTAATCATGCTGATACCAGTTATCCCTGGCTCTCTGTCTTCAAGGCACATGGTAGAACTATACTTCCTAGCTTTCTGTGTGGCTGGGTGGGTCACATGACAAGTGCAGACAGATGAGTTATGACTAGAAGCATTTAATTGTTAATACATATTCTAGTGCTCTTTCCTTCTGCCATCACAACTGACGATGTTTCAGACAGTGACTTCTCCACCATGCTGGTTCCAGAGTGAAAATAGAGCCCAGCAGAGTCTGTAGCTGAATACAATACGGACACGTAGGGTGAATGAGAAAAAGCTTTTGTTGGGTTTAGCATCTGAAGTTTGATGGTTTGTTACTACTGCAGCACATCCTTACCTATGCTAACTAATATGATTATCATTGACTAACCTGACAACAGAAGAATCTTTCCACTTCTACTGTGATGAGGAACAGAGTTTTACCTGTTATATCTTATTATTAGATAGCAGCAGCCTCTGGAAATAATTCTATCTCTACCATTTCTTACCCATGTGGCATAAAGCCAGCTACTAAACCTCTCCATGTTTCAGTTTTCCCTTTTAAAAGTGGGAATAAAAAGACCTTTCTCATGGAGTTACTGATCAAATGAAATAATTAAATAACGAGTATTTAAATTTAAATGAAAATTCAAATGAAATAATGCCTATGAAGTAGTTATTCAGTCCATAATATCCTCAGTAAACAGTAGTTGGTCTTACTAACACAAAGGAAATTGACAAAGCCATGCCATTTTTCCAAAGCAGTTTCTAGGACCATATTATCTCAAAAAATCCCAACTTTCCACTGTAAATTTGAGCTGTAAACAGGTTAATCCATTGCAATGGCCTGTTCATCCTTCTTGTTAGAGTTTAGCTATCAGTCATCTTGTTGCTGAGAACAAAGCCAGCCTAGTTGTTTGTAAGCAGGCCTCTACAGAGACAGAAACTGTCTTGTATTTATTTGAATATCCTCTACTGCATCTAACACTGTGCCTCAGCTATATTTCTGGATCTTTATTTGTTTTGAATGCTTCTTATGTTTAATTTCTGCCATCTCCTTTAGGAAAACAATGTAATCCTTCCTCCAACGCTCATGGTATAAGCCTCCATGACTGGGCAACATTTGCCCCCATGTTTAAAGAATGTAGTTCTGTAAGGTTCGTTGACCATCTGACAGGAATTCCTGCACCAAATGGTCAGTCAGTGAAGCTCTCTTTCCACTGGCAACTTTATCAAGAAAGTAAGATACAAGACTGTATGTAAGGTATATTCTCCTATGTGAAATCAAGGGACAGAAAATAACTGGAAGAAAATATTCCAAAATATTAGCAGTAGTTTCTCTCAGAGTGTGATGTATACATTTGGATGGGTGCTATATAAAGTACTTTTCGTAGACCTGGGCAAGAGATGTTTTAGAGGGTACCACATACCACAATCACCCACAAATAAATGTATTAAAGAACACACAGATGCCTTTATCACTCAGGATGTGGCACTCAGAGCTGGTCCAGCATAGTCTATAACACTTAACATCACTCTCATGACCACACTGTTCAGGTCCTAGGGAAATGTACCTCTGTATTTCTTCCCTGTATCCTTAAAAGAAAAGCTGACCTAATTTGAAAGTTGATAAAAATCAGAGATTATGACGATGTTGCTTCAGACTTCTTGGAGGATGTAAGAGAAAAATAGTACTGGGTTATGAGAAGAACAAAACTTATCAAATTCCTCCCTGAAGATAACATAAATACAATAGATTCTTTTACAACAAAGTGTCATTTCTCAATAATGCCAAGAATCCTTTTTCATGCTTCTCTTCTTGTTCACATTCCTGTTTCCCATGCTACTCAATTAGCATAATATTCAGAAAAGTTGCAGACGGTGATTTAGGAACACTTTGTAATATTAACATTTCATATTACCCTTAAATTTGTATGCATGCATCATATGTGTATCATGGTACCAATTCTTTATATTGGTAACTAAGTGGACATAGAGTGTTTACAATGTGAATAGTGTTATCTCTATAAAAACAAGATTTAATTAAAATGTTAATATATGAAATGAAATTTTGGCATATATTAATTATAACTTGAATTTTACCTTTTAAAGTTAATAGATCATTTTGAATATTTTAAAAGACTTTTGTAAACATATAAAATAACTTTTAGATTTTATTTTTCTATTTAATTTATATATTCTCATTAAAATATGTTTAAGTATACTTTGAATATAATTGCAATTTTTAAAGCCTTCAGAGAATTACAATGAGTTGAAAACAAATTATGTAAACATATTGATTATAACAATGAAGTAGTTTTTCTGAAATAATGGCAAGAAAACTTAATTGATGGAACAAATACAAATTTATAAGTTATGTATGCATTTTATTACTCATTCAACCATCACAACCCATAGACAGAAAAGCCAGATGTGTGCAATAATAACTTTAGCAGACATTTTGCCAGCCCTCAGATATATAAAAACTGTAGCTTTACATATATCCTTTAGTTTTTGTCACTATAAGGTATATTTGTCAAGGTAGGAGGATAAAATATATTTTATATAATAGTTTATAATAAAGAACTAAAATCCCCTCCAAGTGTCAGCTTCAACAATCCCTTTGGGTCTATTTGTTCAGACTGGAGTGTCCAGCCAGTCTCCCATTCCAGACGAAATAGAGATTAAAGCCCAGATTGTCCCCAAATGGCAGTATCCCTGACCTCGTGGCAGGACAGAAAGAAGGCAGCCTGCAGGAAGTGACTGATTCACCATGAAACAGTGGTTTCACCAAAAGAGAGACCTCCCAGCAGCTCCAGGCCAGAATTATAAAGTACTTTAAGAGCCAGCTCCACAGGAAGAGGGCCAATTATGTCCCCAGACTGACATGGTACAAAAGAATAGCAGAAAGATACAACCATGGGGAAAATTGAGCCCCACAAATAAAGTCTCTTGTGGTGAGTTTCCTTTAGTTTCCCCAGCCCCAACACTCAGATATGCTTAAGACAAAAAGTCCTTGAACTTGACAGACAGCTGAGAGCACCGATTGTCTCAAGAGCAGAGATTCTTTGGAAATGATACGGTGTAAACACTGTCAAATGGCTCCCTTTGCATTGAACTGCAATCTCCAGCTATAAAGGCTGCCAGGACCAGCAGGGGCAAAGCTCTGAGCCGTCCCTCAAAACACCAGGCTTCTGCTGTCTGAGGGCTCCTGGACTTCCTAAGGACAGAGGCCTAGGAAGCCCAGGTTTGGGATACGTTTTTTCGGAGGAATCTCCAGGCACAATACTCAGAGAAACAAGCAGCCAGTGAAGAAGGTTGTGCGGCCCCTGTTGGGAAGGTTACTAAGCAGGGGGACCTTAAGGTGAAGACAGCTGGGCTTCTCTGCTTTTTTTTTTTCAACCGTCTTTCTCAAAGCTTAGCTGGACAAAGCCCTGCTGAAGCCAGAGGTGGGCCCATGGATGTGTATCTTCTTCTGGGACCGAGCTGCTGGGAAGCATCTCACTTGAGAGAAATTATAAATGTTCTACGCTCCTCAGAATTCCAGATTGTTTCTAAAGGCGGCAGTGCAACCTAGATGGATTCTCAGGTAAAGCGCCCAATCAGAAATCGATCTGGGAAGCTGGTGTTAATTCACGAAGACACGATTACTGGATACTGAAGAACTGAATGCTGCTCAGACCTCACTGAAAGTTCACACATTTGAGAAAACCTGGCATACTCTACCCTGACTTGCCATATGCACATATTCACAAAATGTCCAAGGTCTGGTACTATCAATGTTCAGGTTATTCATTGCTGTCCTCATTTATCAAATACTTATTTAGTGCCTGAGGATTAAAACACAGGAATGTGAAGAATCACAATATTCTTGAGCCCTTAGATTTTTTTAGGTGTTTGAATAAGGCCAGGTTCTGCTATAGGTGGAATAAAGTAAAATTCAGTTTGACAGGGGACGGAGGGTATAAACAACTTCTCTGTGCCCTAGACCATTGAAAACACCAAAATTTGTATTCCAAATTTTAATATGGAAATGTGGTCTGGCCTGATTTTCTTCCTTGTGTTACTGCTTTAATCTAATCCTTCTGTAGCAGCAGTCCCCAGTGCAGAGGTTGTACTAGTGAATATGTTTGGGGAGTACATAGAGGGAGAAATGTGGCTGTTCTCTGTGTGTGTTCAAAGCTTTTGACGTTAAAAAACACACTCTCTACCCTGTGGCTTTTCCACTTACGAGACTTGCTCAGGCCTTCTGTGTCCCTTTCCAGGCGTCTGCTCACATTTGTCCTCCATGAAATGTCCTCCAGTCTCTGTCCAGCTCTGTTTCTTGCACTTGGTGCCCTATTTATACATCAAAAAACCAGTAAAGCTGCCCAGGAGTACTGATCTCTAATGCCAAGAATAAAAAATCACAGTAAAATGTATAGCTAATTTTTCCTGTTTTTAATGTGCCAAGTGCTTTACTTTCTGTTTCATTTTATATTCACAATCTTTGCCATTGTTCTAATGAGGCACTGAGGTCACGAGACTGGCCCGAGATCACATTGCTGGAATGCAGCACATCTAGGATTCAAAACCAAATCTCTTTGACCCCCAAACCTGTGCTCAGAGTTAAAATGCTGTGTGGTCTCCTCTAAGCCCCTTTAACACTCACTGTCTCCAGTTATGTCCTCTTTTCCATTCCTAATATGATCTGTCTTCTGTTCTTAATACACGCAGCCAGAATTTTGTCCCTTTTCAAAGTTTCTTAAGAGAACCAATCTTAATTGTTGATCAATGTTTTCTATTTCATTAATTTTCAACCTGATCTTTTATTTCCTTTGACTTAGGTTCTTAAGACTTATTCTGCTGTTCCTGTTTTTAATTTCTCAAGTTTGATTAGTTCATTAATCTCTACCTTTCGTCAATATGAGCACTCAGGTAATACATTTTCCTCTGCGTACAGCTTTTCTTCAAGTTTTGATATTTAGTCTTGTTAATCATTCGATTCCAAGTATCTTCCATTATGTTAATTCTATGATGCAGAAATTATTTGAGGAGTTTTTAAACTTACAAGTATGCATTTCTCTAACTTAATTGTAAGAATATAGGATGTATGATACCAGACTTTTGTGTCCTAGCACATGGTCACTTTTCATAAATTTTCTGTGTGCTTGGAAAAAATACATATTTACCAGTTGTTGAGCAATGTTCTTATATAGATTCATCTTATCAAATGTGTTGGTGGTATTGTTTGGTTCTATATACTTTGCAATTTTTGTCTTTTGATCTTTTAATTATTGTAATAGAAAAATAGTGTTAAATTTCTCACAATGGTGGTGAATTTAGCAACTTCTTGTAGTGTAATCAGAATTTCCTTTTGATGGAATAAATCTCTGTTTCTAAGTTGATATACACCTAGAATGGTTAAAGCTTCCAGTGAATTACATCATTCATCATTATGTAGGGACTACCTCCACTAATATTTTTTGCCTTATAGTTTATTGTGCCTGATATTAATTACTTTCTCTTCACCAGCTTTCTCTTAAGCAGTATTTTCCTAGTATTTTTGTTGTTGTTGTTAATCTTTTAATTTTAAACACTTCTGGTGGAATGTCTCCATATTTTAGGTGTCCCTTTGGGGAAAACATAACTGAACTGGATTTTATTTTTTAATTTGGTATGATAGTCATTACCTTTTAACTAGAAAGTCTAACCTATTTACTCTTATTGTGAGTTGTGATATATTTAGTCCATGTTATCATTTCTTCAATCTTATCATTTTGGTTTATTTGTTTTTTTCTGGTCGTGTTCTTTCCTGCCTCAATTTAAAAATGTGTTCCATTTTATTCTTTCTATTAGTATAAAAATTATAAATTTGATTTCCCTTCTTTAATGATTTTCTATAAATATTAACATTAATATTTAAGTTAAGTCCATGTCTTTGCATTCTCTTGGAATACTAAGACTTTTTTTTTTTTTTTTTTTTTTTTTTTTTGAGACAGAGTCTCGCTCTGTTGCCCAGGCTGGAGTGCAGTGGCCGGATCTCAGCTCACTGCAAGCTCCGCCTCCTGGGTTTACGCCATTCTCCTGCCTCAGCCTCCCGAGTAGCTGGGACTACAGGCGCCCGCCACCTCACCCGGCTAGTTTTTTGTATTTTTTAGTAGAGATGGGGTTTCACCATGTTGGCCAGGATGGTCTCGATCTCCTGACCTCGTGATCAGCCCAGTCTCGGCCTCCCAAAGTGCTGGGATTACAGGCTTGAGCCACCGCGCCCGGCTGGAATACTAAGACTTTATAATGCTTTCATTATAATGATACCACCACTCCATAAACAAATAATATGCTATTTCTGCTTTTTTTTTTAGTTTTACATGTTAAGCATTTATTATTATTTTATACAGTTCCTATTTATTTCAATATACTGACATTTTTAACATTGATTCTTACATATTGGGGCTTTCTTATGGGACCGTATTCTTTCTTTCTAATGCACTTTTTCTAGATGTTTCTTTAGTAAGATGTTGATAGTACATGGACACAAAGAAAAGAACAACAGACACTAGGGCCTCCACCAGGTGGAGGACAGGAGGAGGGTAAGGATCAAAAAACTAACTATTGGGTACTATGCTTATTACCTGGGTAACAAAAGAATCTGTACACAAAACCCCTATGACATATAATTTACTATTATAACAAACGTGCACCTGTACCCCTCAACTTAAAATAAATGTTTAAATAAACAAATAAATAAAAAGATGTTGATGGTAAGCTTTCTTTTTTTTTTAATCTCAAAATGACCTTAATTCAACCTTGTTCAAAAGAGGTAATTTTACTGGGTATACAATTCTTTTCCTTTCTTTTTTCTTTTTTTTTTTTTTGTAGAGATGGGGTCTTGCTATGTTGCCCAGTCTTACCTTGAACTCCTGGCCTCAATTGATCCTCCCCACTTGGCCTTCCAAGTGCTGGGATTACAGATGTGAGCCACTGTGCCCAACCTACAGTTATTTTCTTTTAGAAATATGTAGAAACATTCCACTCTCCTCTGGCCTCACTGCACTCTAGAGAAGTCCCTCTATAAGTAATAGCAATAATAAGCAATTAAAGTTTTTTTTTATAGTGTTACAATGTGCCAGGGACTATTTTTGGCTGTATTCATACACGCTGTCATTTAATTTTCATGTCCATACAATGGAGTAGGTACTATTGTAGGTCGAGTATCCCTTATCCAAAATGCTTGGGACCTGAAGTGTTTTTGATTTAAGATATTTTTGGATTTGGGAATATTTGCACTTACATAATGATATGTTATTTCATTTATGTTCATTTAAGTTCAATTATGTTTCATATATACCTTATACAAATAACCTGAAGGTAATTTTATACAATATTCTAAACAATTCTGTGCATGAAGTACATGAAACAAAGTTTTGACTGCATTTTGACTAAAACCCATCACATGAGGTCAGGTGTGAAATTTTCTACTTGTGGTGCTCAAAAGCTTCCGATTTTTGAGTGTTTTAAACTTTCAGATTAGGGACACTCTACTTGCATTGCTATTGCCATTTTATAGATGAGGAAACTCGGGAAATTAGTTGTTAGTGATAGAGCCTAGATTTGAATCGAGGCAGTCTGGCTTCAGAGTCTGTATCCTTAACCATTACACTGGCAGCATTTCTGACTTATGTCAAGTAGAACTTTTAATTTTTACTTCTTGGGATTTGTGTAACTTCCCACATTTTATGTGACCTGTTATTCTATAGTTCTGGAAGTTTCTCAGACATTATCACTTCAGATATTGGCTTTTCTTTATCCTTTGAAATATCCAGTAGACATATGTGAAAGCTTATTAATCCCTCATATTTTTCGCATTTCTAATCTTTGTCTAAAAAGCATAATAGTCTCTTCAGTTGGAGTTTCTGTTGCATCATTTTTTCTTTTGTTTTGTTTTGTTTTGTTTTTTGTCCTGATTGGCTTAACCCATTGCTTATCTAATTTAATTACTATATTTTTAGTTCCAGAAATTGTATTTAGTTGGTTTTAAAATTAGCTTGGTACTTTTTATAGTCTCTTCTTGTTTTCTTGGTTATATTTTTAATGGTGTCTTTAATTTATTTAAGTGTATCTCATACAGTTATTTTATATATTTATCCAATAATTTTAATAGCTTTGGTCTGTATTGTTTCTGCTAACTTTCTAATGGTGACTTCTTTCCTCATATATGTTTTAATCTTGCCTGTGTTTCCTGGAATAGTAATTCTTTTAGACCTAAGTTTGGGTGGGTTTCTTCAAATAGAGTTTTCACATTGACAGCAGTTTAAAAAGACGAAGAGTGAGATTATATATTGATAAAAGGCCTTGTCCAACAGGAAAACATGACAATCCTAAATATATATGCACCTAACACTGGAGCTCCCAAATTTATAAAACAATTACTAATAGACCTAAGAAATGAGATAGACAGCAACACAGTAATAGTGGGGTACTTCAATATTCCACTGACAACACTAGATAGGTCATCAAAACAGAAAGTCAAAAAAGAAACAATAGATTTAAACTATACCCTGGAACAAATGGACTTAACAGATATTTACAGAACATTCTATCCAACAACCACAGAATATACATTCTATTCATCAGTGCATAGGACTTTCTCCAAGATAGACCATATGATAGGCCACAAAACGAGCCTCAGTAAATTTAAGGAACTTGAAATTATGTCAAGCACTCTCTCAGACCACAGTGGAATAAAACTGGAAATTGACCCCAAAAGGAACCCTCAAAACCACGCAAATACACAGAAATTAAATAACTTGCTCCTGAATGATCATTGGGTCAAAAATGGAAATTAAAGAATTCTTTGAACTGAACAACAATAGTGACAAAACATATCACGACTTCTGGGATACCACAAAGGCTGTGGTAAAAGGAAAGTTTATAGCCCTAAACGCCTACATCAAAAAGTCTGAAAGAGCACAGACTGACAATCTAAGGTCATACCTTAAGGAACTAGAGAAACAAAAACAAACCAAACCAAAACCCAGCAGAAGAAAGGAAATAACCAAGATTGGAGCTGAACTAAATGAAATTTAAACAAACAAACAAATACAAAAGATAAATAAAACAAAAAGCTGTTTCCTTAAAAATATAAAATTGATAGACATTAGCAATATTAACCAAGAAAAGAAAGGAGAAAATCCAAATAAGCTCAATTAGAAATGAAATGGGATATATTACAACTGACATCACAAAAATACAAAAGATCATTCAAGGCTACTGTGACCACCTTTATGCACATAAACTAGAAAACCTAGAGGAGATGCATAAATTCCTAGGAAGATACAATCCTCCTAACTTAAATCAGGAAGAATTAGATACCCTGAACAAACCAATAACAAGCAGCAGGATTGAAATGGTAATATAAAAGCTACAAAGAAAAAAAAAGTCCAAGACCAGAAGGATTCACAGCAGAATTCTACCAGACATTCAAAGAAGAATTGGTACCAATCCTATTGACACTATTCCACAAGATAGAGAAAGAGGGAATCCTCCCAAAATCATTCTATGAAGCCAGTATCACCCTAATACCAAAACCAGGAAAGCACATAACCAAAAAAGGAAACTATAGACCAATATCCCTGAAGAACATAGATGCAAAAATCCTCAACAAAATACTAACTAACTGAATCCAACAATATATCAAAAAGATAATCCACCATGATCAAGTGGGTTTCATACCAATGATGCAGGATGGTTCAACCTATGCAAGTCAATACATGCAATATACCACATAGACAGAATTAAAAACAAAAATCACATGATCATCTCAACAGATGCAGAAAAAGCATTGGAAAAAATCCAGCATCACTTTATGACTAAAACTCTCAGCAAAATTGGCATACAAGGGACATACTTCAATGTAATAAAAGTGCCATCTATGACAAACCCACAGGCAACATAATACTGAATGGGGAAAAGTTGAAAGCATTCCCTCTGAGAAGTGGAACAAGACAAGGATACCCACTGTTGCCACTCCTCTTCAGCATACTATTGGACGTTCTAGCCAGAGCAATCAGACAAGAGAAAGAAATAAAGGGCAAGTCAAACTGTCACTGCAAGAGAAAGTCAATCTGTCTCTGTTTACTGATGGTATGATTGTTTAACTAGAAAATCCTAAAGACCCCTCCAGAAAGCTCCTACAACTGACAAACGAATTCAGCAAAGTTTCCAGATACAAAATTAATGTACACAAATCAGTAACTCTTCTATATGACAACAGCGACCAATCTGAGAATCAAATAAAAAACTCAACTACTTTTATAATAGCTGAAATAATAATAATAATAATAAAATACTTAGGAATATACTAAACCAAGGAGGTGAAAGACAAGGAAAACCACAGATCACTGCTGAAGGAAATCATAGATGACACAAACAAATGGAAACACATCCCATGCTCACGGATGGGTAGAATCAATGCTGTGAAAATGACCATACTGCCAAAAGCAATCTACAAATTCAACTCAGTTTCCATCAAAATACCACCATCATTTTTCACAGAACTAGAAAAAACAATCCTAAAATTCATGTGGAAGCAAAACAGAGCCCACATAGCCAAAGCAAGACTAAGCAAAAAGAACAAATCTGGAGGCATCACATTACTTGATTTCAAACTACTATAAGGCCATACTCACCAAAACAGCGTGGTACTGGTATAAAAATAGGCACATAGACCTATGGAACATAATAAGGGAACCCAGAAATAAACCCAAATACTCACAGCCAACTGATCTTCAAAAACAGCAAACAAAACATAGAGTGGGGAAAGGACACCCTATTCAACAAATGGTGCTGGGATAATTGGCTAGCCACATGTAGAAGAATGAAACTGGATCCTCGTCTCTCACCTTATACAAAAATCAACTCAAGGTGGATCAAGGATTTAAATCTAAGACCTGAAACTATAAAAATTCTAGACAATAACATTGGAAAAACCCTTCTAGACATTGACTTAGGCAAGGATTTCATGACAAGAAACGCAAAAGCAAATGCAATAAAAACAAAGATAAACAGCTGGGACTTAATTAAACTAAAGAACTTTTGCATGGCAAAAAGAATAGTCAGCAAATTTAACAGACTACCCACAGAGTGGGAGAAAATCTTCAAAATCTATACATCTGAAAAAGGACTAATATCCAGAATCTACAACGAACTCAAACAAATTAGCAAGAAAAAAACAATGCCATCAAAAATTGGGCTAAAGTAATGAATAGACAATTCTCAAAGGAAGATACACAAATGGCCAGCAAACATATGAAAAAATGCTCAACATCACTAATGATCAGGGAAATGCAAATCAAAACCATAATGTGATACCACCTTACTCCTGCAAGAATGGCCATAATTTTTAACAAATCAAAAAAATAATAGATGTCGGTATGGATGAAGTGAACAGGGAACACTTCTATACTGCTGGTGGGAATGTAAACTAGTACAACCACTATGGAAATCAGTGTGGAGATTCCTTAAAGAACTAAAAGTAGAACTACCATTTGATCCAGTAATCCCACTATTGGGTATCTACCCAGAGGAAAAGAAGTCATTATATGAAAAAGATACTTGCACAAACATGTTTATAACAGCATAATTCACAATTGCAAAAACACGGAACCAACCCAAATGCCCAGTGAGTGGATAAAGAAACTGTGGTGTGTGTGTGTGTGTGTGTGTGTGTGTGTGTGTGTATATATATCTATATATATATATATAACAAAAAGGGAGAGGACGCTTCACTGAGTCCCAAAGGTCAAATGGGTCCAAATGGGGATATGGAGGGTAACATGGGTGGAAGCCATGAAAGAACACAGGATATTCAGAAAATGCAAATTTTTTCACATGGCTTAGGCCGAAAAAACAATGGAAAGCAATCAAGTCAAGAGCAGCTCTTACTGGGTCTGGTGGCATGCACTTGTAATCCCAGCTACAGAGGAGGCTGAGGCAGGAGAATCGCTTGAGGCCAGGAGGTTGAGGCCAGCCATGGCAACATAGCAACACCCCATCTCTAAAATAATATTTAAAAATTAGCTGGGCAGGGTGGCACATACCTGTAGTTCTAACTAGTTGGGAGACTGAAGCTGAAGGATTGGTTGAGGTCAGGAGTTCAAGGTTACAGTGAGCTATGATTGCACGACTGCACAACAGCATAGGTAACAGAGTAAGACTTCGTCGATAAAAACAAATTTTTTAAAAAGAGAAGCTCTTGTAGGAAGCAGTAGAGACAGAAAAGCTTCTAGGGAGAACAGTTTGGAGAGTGAAGTAGAAAGAGAAGATCTTAGAAATGTAGATGAATACCTCAGCAAATGACTTGCAAAAAGAGCAAAATGCAAAATATCTTGTGCCAAAGGTTTATTATTTAGACCAATACTTCCAAATATTACTGTGCATACAATTTCACCTGGGGTCTTATTGAAATTAAAATTCTGATTCAATGGGCAAGGGATGGGCCTGAGATTCTGCATTTCTAACAAGCTCTCAAGTGATGCTAATGCTGCTGATCCGTAGGCCACACTCTGAGTAGCAAGGGTTTAGAATGTATCATGGTTTCTCCTAAGTCATTTACGTGATTGTAAAGGTAGGCTCTAGTCCCATCTTTCAAAATCCACCCCATGTTACTAATATTTCCAAAGAATCTACTTTTAAAGCTTCATATAGGATGTTCCTTAACCTTTTATTGCATTTAAACCCTAGAATTAGATGAAAAGAAAAACAAATTTCATTCTTTCCTCTTCTTTCAGGATGAATATGCTTCTGGGATCTCATTTTCTCTTTTACCAAATACAGTATCTCTTCCAAAAGAATATTTTACAATTTGGTTCTCTCATTTCCTGAACATTTTATGGATACACAATACAGTTCCTCTAATAAAGAAGTCCTATAATTCAGCAGATTATAAATTTCTTGGAATCTGTAACTAGATTTTGGAGAATTTTGTACCTCCCATAGTACCAAATATAGAGCTTTGTAACAGTGAATGCTCGTATCTGTCTATTGAATAATACATATATACTCTGTTGTTTCAAAAGAATTTCATGACTACATAGAAACTGATTGTACACATAATGTTTTTTCCTCATGTGCATGTAAATTTTGCATTTCAAATGCAAAAAATGGGCTTCTTTCACTTCCAATGGGAGTTTTGCACACAGTCTATAAATCTTGCTGTTAAGACATTTTCCTTCATTATCCTAAATTTATCTTAATTTCAATCCAATTAAAAACTGTTTACTAGAGTTTTCCCCTCATATAATTGAGCACAGTATAGTTGATTTTTAAACTGTAAACATACATCTGTGAATAATTCCTAAATGCCACAGTATATAGGAGATTCTGCAGCATAATGGAAGTAATTTATTTCCAAATTGCTCCCATTTCTCTTATGACTTGCTTGCAAAGCTTTATTAAAATCAAGTCCAGCAGGTATGACAAGAGACTGACCTCGTTTCCTAAGCATTATGCCTGCTCCCTGTGCAAAAGACTCCTAAGGCTTTTGCATAGCTAATAAATGCATGTCTATCTCTGAAGCTATGTCTCTAGTTAGTGATCACAGCGAAGAATACCAGCAATACAGAGGAATGTTTAAAAGCATGAAATCCAGAGTAAGATTGCAGAAATTCAGATTGTCTCTCTACCATTCATCTGTAAAGTAGAATAATAACAGGAGATACTTCACAGGATCATTGTGAGGATCAAATGAGCTGATGCACATTAAGAACATGATCAGTAGTTATTAATATAATCAGTATTAGGGTCATTTTTAATTCTTACCCACTTCTATAGCAGCCAATTTCCAGGCAATAGATAGAATTGCCACAGACAGACAGTAATAACTAAACACCATCTGCACAAAGAGTATAGCAACTATAACATGGTCTGTCTGGTCATCTTCGTGGTCCAATGTGATTTGTCAGCCAATCAAATTCATCTTTCAGAAAATAATCTTTTAATATTTCCTAAACCAGCTTATTGTTTTACTCTGTGTCTCAGTAGAGCTGGGTTTTCTATCAGACAATTTGAACAATGTGTCAATTGGATCTGATTCATCAAATTGGTATTGAACATCCACAGTGTGCAAGGTACTCAGCGATACCAACTTGATACAAAGAAGTGTGGAAGATACAACAATGAATAATTATTCAATAGCTACTAAATGCCTTTCTATAGGCCAGACACTGAGCTAGGTGATGATGATGTAAAAGAGAGAAGGTACATATAGTTTCTGTCCTTGGGGACCTTCAAGTCTAGAGGGAAAAAATAAACCACAATTATAATGAAGTCTCAGTGCTGTGCCAAGGAAGGACAAAATGCTATGGGAAAAAAAGAGCAAGATGAGGTGGAGGTCTAGGAAGGTGACCAGGTGGAAGCGACTCTAAGTTGAGAACAAAGCATGAGTAGGAATTACCCAGGTAAAGAGCTAGGAAGAGAACTAGGGAACAGAACAGGGAAAGGTCCAGGCAACCGCAGGCCCCCACAGGCTTCCCTGAGAAAGCAGTAGGAGTTAAGTATGACTATAGTGTAAGGTGTAGTGCAAGAGGGGAAATGAGGGAGAGATGCTGATAGCACCTGGTAAGCCATGGTAAGGAGTTGAGAATTTATCTCAAGGGCAGTGGAAATATACTAAAGATTTTGGCAGGGGAATGAGATGATCAGACACACAGCGATTGTAGAAAAATCACTCTGACTGCAGAGTAAGGAATGAATAGGTAAAGGGAGGGCTGGGAGCAAGACTTGAGTGAGGAAAGCCAAATCAATTGCTGTGAGGACAAAAGCAAGAGCCAGAGATGGCCTGGACTCAGAGAGGGTCATGGAAATATAAAGAAGTGAAGGGGCTGGGCACAGTGGTTCATGCCTGTAATCCCAGCACTTTGGGAGGCCAAGGTGGGCAGATCACCTGAACTCAGAAGTTCGAGACCAGTCTGGCTAACATGGTGAAACTCCTTCTCTACTAAAAATACAAAAATTAGCCAGGCATGGTGGTGGATGCCTGTAATCCCAGCTACTCAGGAGGCTGAGGCAGGAGAATTGTTGAACACAGGAGGTGGAGGCTGCAGTGAGCCAAGATCTCACCATTCCACTCCAGCCTGGGCAACAAGAGTGAGACTCTGTCTAAAAAAAAAAAAAAAAAAAAAAAAAAAGAAGACGGGTTTCAAGAGATATTGAGAAGAGATAATCAAGAACAGTCCGTAACTAACAAGATGCAGCGGATGTGGAAAAAGAAAGACTCAAAGATAACTTTGAGATGAGAAAGAGGACAGGAAGTACAGAACAAAGCCTCCTGATCTCTGTTGTATGGAACAGGAGTTAGGACAGAATATGATCACTGACATAATAGAAATTCAAAAACACAGGAGTGGCATGAGCAAATAAATCTTTAGGGATGAGGGCTTCAGAAACACCTTGGGAGGCATTGGAGTTGGTTAAGATTAGTGGGGACTGGTAGCTTAGAGATGCTGAAAGGATATTTCCACTCTCCAGTGATGGTCAGTCCTATAGCTTGGACCCTTTTCAGTGGCAAGCATCCTCAGGGCAGAAGAGGCTTTCAGGGAAAGATACTTCCATCTGTTCTTCAGGACCTGGAATTTCTGCCTGCAAAAATCTGCGGCACCAAGTAACATTTCTCAAGCTGTAGATACTTGAGGTCATGTCCAGGTCTTTTATGGTTTGGGAATTACTGCTTTGAAAGAGTACTTAGCGAAGGCCTTGCCAAAGGTATCGGTACAAATCACTTTCCCTACCCCCCTAAAGTTTCTTCCTTTTTAAAGAAGACAAAAGCCAAATTTTGATATAATTTTTTAAGATTTTTCATACCAGATTTTGAAGTGGATTTTGATGCAGTATCAGACCTCAAAGAAACAGATACTGCTCTCAGTCTGGATTCTGAACACTGACCCTTTCTCCTCTAGCCCTACTAACGTTAGCCCCACAATCAGAGCTTTCAGCAGTGCTCTGAAGGCCCAGAGAGGAGTTATCCTGACTTAAATTGCCAAACCAGCACATGTGGGATATGTCTTTAACCACAAAATATGTTTTCTTTAAGGCCTTTCCTCAATTGTGAAAACTTAAATTTAATAAGGATTGAAAAAGCCTATAAATCAAACACAATAAAATATTAAATTATGCACCTTACTCTAAGTGGGGTACATATATTTTATCATCGAAAGTGTGGGTCTGGACATTCTGGAAATTCTGGTTTCTCAGGCAGACTGGGAGTAGGAGAACAAAGCTGCATTAGTTTTCAATTTACAGAACATGATGTTAGTGATTACATTAACTTAATCTAATATTATTTCCCATATTTAAAGACAGAATGAGAACCTTGTGTTTAGATTGTTGTTGGCTTTAAAAAATATAAATGTGAATGTATGTGTGTGAGTGTGTGTGTCTGTGTGTGCATACATAAAGAAATAAGGACCCGGCTGGCTTTCCATATAATAGGCCATGTTATTAGTACAGCTGCACATTCTGTGTCTCAGGGGATTAGAAGCTCAGCCTAAAATCTCATTTAATTACAGAGCATTGACTACCATGGACCTCTTGCATCTGGACCCAGGAATAATAGAGAACATTTTCTCTGAATGGTTTGTAGTGTTCAGGATAGAAACACATGTAGTTCAATTTCTAACATTTGGTTAAAACACAAAAAGCAAAAGTTCACAGATGGTTAGCTCAGCCTATTAAATAATTTTACTGAAGTTCCTTGACACTCTTTTTCTTTGGAGGCATAAAAAGTGCAATTTCTTTCCCTTTCGGATGCAGAGGTGAAAGGGCACAAAATGATTTAGTTCATCTGTAAATGACCGTAACAATAGTCCCTACCTCAGAAGTTATCATGGAGAGGAAGCCAGATAACACGAATGAAAGGACACCCCAAAATATCAAATGCTATTCAATGTTAGTTAAATAGTATTATCATCATTACTCATTTACTCCTTTATTTTTAAAAATAACCTTTTGAGCACCTACTAAATACAAAGCACGGTTCTACATGAAGAAAAAGTAGGCCGGGCGCGGTGGCTCAAGCCTGTAATCCCAGCACTTTGGGAGGCCGAGACGGGCGGATCACGAGGTCAGGAGATCGAGACCATCCTGGCTAACACGGTGAAACTCCGTCTCTACTAAAAAAAATACAAAAAAACTAGCCGGGCGATGTGGCGGGCGCCTGTAGTCCCGGTTCCTCGGGAGGCTGAGGCAGGAGAATGGCGTAAACCCGGGACGCGGAGCTTGCAGTGAGCCGAGATCGCGCCACTGTACTCCAGCCTGGGCGACAGGGCAAGACTCCGTCTCAAAAAAAAAAAAAAAAAGAAAGAAAGAAAAAGAAAAAGTAGTGGTGAATCTGACAGACACGACTTCTGCTCTAATGCAATTTCCATTCTAGTGAGGCAGACGGATAAACAAATTAGATATTCCATAGAGATAAGTACTGTGAAAAATATGAAACAAGACATATTTTTCTTGGTAGACAGTGGCTGCGGCATTTCTTTGGAACAATCCCTCTGAAAAAGTAACAATAGTTGTTGCAAATAGTTGTAACAATAGTTGTAACAAATAGTTGTAACAAAAGTTATAATAGAGATGTGAATTAAGAGGCTATTACAATAGCTGAGGGGAGAGAAATGATGGTGGCAGTAGGGCGGTTGCAAGAAGACAGAAAAACAGGCAATCAAAGTAGAGGGGTCAAGCTGGAAGCTTCATTGATGACCTAGAGTTCAGGCAGAAGTTCAGGGTAGACTTGTAAAAGTCATCAGCAAAGTATTGTAGGGACTGAATTGTCCAACCCATGGCCCATGGGTGGCATGCAGCCCAGGATGGCTTTGAATGCGGCCCAACACAAATTCATAGACTTTCTTAAAACATTATGAGATTTTTTTTTTTTTTTTTTTTTTTTTTTGAGATGGAGACTCGCTCTGTCACCTAGGCTGGAGTGCAGTGGCGCAATTTCAGCTCACTGCAAACTTTGCCTCCCAGGTTCAAGCAATTCTCCTGCCTCAGCCTCCCAAGTAGCTGGGATTACAAGCATCCACCACCATGCCTGGCTAATTTTTGTATTTTTAGTAGATACAGGGTTTCACCATGTTGGCCAGGCTGGTCTTGAACTCCTAACCTCAGGTGATCCACTCGCCTTGGCCTCCCAAAGTGCTGGGATTATAGGTGTGAGTCACTGCGCCTGGTCCAAACATTATGAGATCTTTTTGCAATTTTCTTTTAGTTCATCAGCTATGGTTAGTGTTAGTGTATGTTACTTGTGGCTGAAGACAATTCTTCTTCTTCCAATGTGGCCCAGAGAAGCCAAAAGATTAGACACCCCTGATGTAGAGAAAAACAGAGGAGGAAAGTAACAGCAAAGGAGCAACCAACAAGAGGCAGGGAGAAATCTAGGAAAGTATGGTCTAAGAGCCAAGAGAAGAAAGTGCTAAGGAGGGGCAGTTAAGAAGGAAGGAAGTGGTCAATGAGTCAAGTGTAGTTGGAATGAGGAGGAAGACGAGTACCCAGAAGAGGTCACTGGATTTGGCAAAGTGGAAATCATAGATGATCCTTAAAAGGAAACTAAACTCCAATTAAGGTGGGCTGGAAAAACACCTGAGGAATGTAGAAAACAATTTTAGACAACTCTTCTGCAAAGTTTTACTATGAAGGATCAAAGAAATGAGACATGGGTCAAAAATATTCTTGTTACAGGCATATGAAAAAACGCTCAACATCACTAATCATCTAAGAAATGCAAATAAAACTATGATGAGCTATCATCTCATCCCATTCAAAGTGGTTTTTATCCAAAAGACAGGCAATAATGAATTCTGGCAAGGATGTGGAGAAAAGAAAACCCCTGGGCACTATTGGTGGGACTATAAACGAGTGCATCAACTTTGAAGAAAAGTATGAAGGTTTCTCAAAAAACTAATCAGAGAACTACCGTATGTCCAGAAATCCCACTGCAGGGTATATACCCAAAAGAAAGAAAATCAGTATATCGAAGAGATATCTGCACCCTCATGTTTATTGCAGCACTATTCACAATAGCCAAGATATGGAATCAACCCATGCTATCAACAAACAAGCAGATAAAGAAAATGTGGTACAAACATATGCACAACGGAATATTATTTAGCCATAAAAGGAATAAAATCTTGTCATTCACAACAACATGGATGGAACTGGAGGTCATTACGTTAAGTGACTAAGACACAGAAAGATAAATATCACATGTTCTCACTAATATGTAGGAGCTAAAAAAAAAAAGAACTGGTGAAGATAGACAGAGTAGAATGATGATTAGCAGAGGCTAGAAAGGGGAGAGAGGAAGGACGGAATAAAGATGAGGTGGGTAATGGGTACAGAAATACATTTAGAGGAATAAGATCTAGTGTTCAGCAGCACAACAGAATGACTATAGTTAATAATAATTAATTATATATTTCAAAATAACTAAAAGAGTGGAATTAGAATGTTCCTAACACAAAGAAATGATAAACACTTAAAGTGAGAGATATCCCAGTTACTCTAGTTTTGGGCTCAAGGAGTTCAAGGCTGCTGTGAACTTTTATTGTGCCGCTGCACTCCAGCAACGGTGACAGAGCAGAAAACCCTGTCACAAACAACAACAACAACAAAACTAGTCAATAACTTTGTTTTTTCTTGCTTTGGTGTTTTCTACCTATACTATGCACAAAATAAAAATGGCTGGCTGACTTTCCCTTGTGAAACATTTCAACTGGAAGCATTAGGTAAAGTCATTAAACACTGGGTCATCTTGAAACTTATACATGTCACTAAAAAAATACAATGTGGATATAGACAAATCAACAGTTTAAATGAAAAGTAGAAACAACCCCCATGGCAATCCTAAACAGAGATTTTTTTAAGCATTCAATTTTATAAAAGAAAAACAGAGTAGCAGGTTTTCTTAGTTGCCAAGTCAGTTTCATCAGATACTCCTTCACCATACATTAAACTTCATCTAAAAAATTTTGTCACCTAAGTGAGTAAGATAATTTTCTTAATCAAAATATAATAAGCCAAAGAAGTAGCTTGAATAATGATAGAATACAGTCCTTCATTTATAGTTGTAGTCACATTTTATTTTATAAAGTGCTTGTAGGAAGTACTCTAGGGAAAGGAAACTAACCTTTTGCTTACTTACCATGTGCTAACCACTATACTTGATGCTATATTTACATTAACTTGCTTAGTACTCACTACTACCCTACAAGATATAACCTGTCTACAATTTAGAAATGAAAAGACTGGTTCAAAGTTTAACAAAACCAATTCAGGTTTACATAGTGATATTGGTGGAGTAGCAGATTTGACTTCAGGTCAGTCTGTCTAAAGGTGCTTCTCACTTCTTTATACTACCTATTTTACATACACAAGAGCAAGATAAGCAGACCATTTCCACCCCACACAAGGCTGAGTATCATAAGATAGACTCCTGTACATGTTGAATCCTTTTGTAGAATTTTACACATTTGTTTGGTGATAAATTCCTCCATAGAATCTACAGTCTGTAGGCTCCATGAGGTCAGATCTTCCCACTTACTACTTTATAAAACCTCTGTACTTTGCACATAGTACTTGCTCAAATATCTGTTAACTGATACCCTTTAAAGAGATTCATAATTTAAAGAAAATACCAGACAAATATACAGTGATTAAAGATCCACAAAGCGGCCGGGCGCGGTGGCTCAAGCCTGTAATCCCAGCACTTTGGGAGGCCGAGACGGGCGGATCACGAGGTCAGGAGATCAAGACCATCCTGGCTAACCCGGTGAAACCCCGTCTCTACTAAAAAATACAAAAAACTAGCCGGGCGAGGTGGCGGGCGCCTGTAGTCCCAGCTACTCGGGAGGCTGAGGCAGGAGAATGGCGTAAACCCGGGAGGCGGAGCTTGCAGTGAGCTGAGATCCGGCCACTGCACTCAGCCCGGGAGACAGAGCGAGACTCCGTCTCAAAAAAAAAAAAAAAAAAAAAAAAAAAAGATCCACAAAGCAAGCTACTCTCTGTCAGAAGACTCATGTCTTGAAAGGTAGCCTGCATCTGATACAACTCTAAGGCAGATTTTTCCAGGTACTTGAAGGTCAGCAAATTCTGTGCCTTTCATTCCTGCCATTCTTGGCCACCACCTCAAAATGTAAGCCTCTCCTGACAGCTGTCCTCTTCAGTCAGTTTAGCTCCTCTGTGCTTCCTCTCTTCTGACCCAGCCCCAATTCCTCCTCTCCCTTGAAAGCATCACGTCACATAACCCTTTGAAACTTATTTCAGAGTAAACAGACTTCCCTCTACTCTTAGCTGCTACACAGAATACATCTTACGCTTTCCACCTTACTGAAATTTGATGCATCTCCCAAGGCCACTGCTGTGGTGGCCCTCTCAAGGGCCATATTCCCATGTTCCATATTTCATAGTTCTAAGAGGTGGCTCCTGTGTTCTTTTCACTCCCCAATGCAGCTTTCAAACCAATATTTCCAAGTCCTAGAGTCTAAAAAACAAAGTTTGTTCTTTGAGAATAATGGCATTTACCATATCATCTCCTCTCCTTCAACTGTCAACCACCAACCACCTAGACATGGTTTTAGTCAAAAATTTTGGCCCCTGAATCATAATACTTCTGTCTACCTAAAGTCCTGTCCAGGTAACTATCCTAATCAATATCCGTATGTGACATTTGCTTACCTTATAAACCCCACTCCACTTCCTCACCTACTCTCATCATACCTCAGACATTGCCATCATTCTCTAAAGTAATGAATTTCAGTGTTCCACTGTCTAATAACAGGCTCTTTCCAGCTTTACCTCCCTCATTCCCACTATGCCTATCCTGGAACTTCAGTTCTCTCCTTTCTGTCCATCCTTTTGTGTTCAGCCTAGACCTCATGCTCCATTGTGTCATCCCTCTTTAACACTCTTCCCCACAACCTTGTCCCACATCCTTCTGTCACACTATCCTAGTAAAGTCCTGTCTTTAACTTCCATGATCTACCGACTGGTAATAGAGCATACACGCTCACAGTGCACTTGGTGTCCCTTTACATTCTAGATCTTTGATTTTTGCTTGGTTTTCAGCATAGCCTATAAATCCTTTATATATTCCTAGCCAGCATTCTCTCCTTAAATAGTAATATCAAAACCTCATCAATCTTCTCAGGCAGCATGTTCAAAACCTATCTCTCTGTCAAGGCATGACCTCACTTCCTACTTCAGAAACAGTGAGGACATAAGCCTATGAGACTTCCTTCAGTTCCCCACTCTCAGATCTATAACATTAGCTAAATCCACCCTTGGCCTTTTCACTGTTTTCTGTCTCAGTGGAAGACTTCATCCTCCTGAAGCTAATCCTTAGACTCATGCTGTGGTGTCCATTTCCCAGATCTGCAGAGATACAACTCCATCAATTATTCCTTTTTGTCTTACCTCTTCAATCTCTCCCTCTCTGCTATTTTGTTCCAATTAGCATATACACACGCTTAAGTCTCTCGGTTGACCTTACATCCCTCTCTCTAGCCATGTGCCCCCCCTGCTTCACAGTCATCTCTTAGAAAAAAAATGCTTATAGCCATTCTGTCAATTTTACTTCCAACTAAGTTTTCTATTAATAACAAATCACTGCAACTACTCTTGCCGGTAACCAGTGATCTCCTTGTTGCCATTCAGTGGATGGGATTCTGTACTTAGATTACTCAATTTCTTACAGATGTCTTTCTTCTTGAGATACTCTCTTCCACTGATTCTCTATAACATTACACTCTTCTGGTTTACTTACTATATCCCTGGTCATTTCTATCTTCCTCTAACTACCCTGTAGGTGTTGTTCTGCTATAAGAACCCATCGTTGACTATCTTCTCAATCTACATATTCTTGCTGAGTAATTTATCAATTCCTAGAATATCTACCATCATCTATATCTGTTGTCCTTAAACTTTTTTGGGTCATGAATCCCTCTGAGAATCTGATGAAAATTCTGGACCTTGTCCCAGAAACAGAAAAGAAATACACAACCATATTTTTTTCCAGATCATTTTAGAATGTTCTTGGACACTCTGAACCTTGTTAATGAAGCTTTCAGTAAGTATTCCTGATCTGCTGTGCCAACAACTCCCAAAATTTATCTGCATTCATCTCTCTTGGGCAAGCCCTGAAAATTAGGTTGCCTACTTGATATCTTTAATTGGAAATCTGTATTAATCAGGGTTCTCTAGAGGAACAGAACTAGTAGGAGATATATATATATATATATACACACACACACATACACATATATATATATAAAATACACATTTACATATATATTTGTGTGTGTGTATATATATATATATATTTTGGGGGGGAGTTTTTTAAGTATTAACTTACATGATCACAAGGTCTCACAATAGGCTATCTGCAAGCTTAGAAGCAAGGAGAGCCAGTCCAAGTCCCAAAAATGAAGAACTTGGAGTCTGATGTTTGAGGACATGAAGTATTCAGCATGGAAGAAAGATGTTGGCTGAAAGGCTAGGCCAGTCTCACCTTTTCACATTTTTCTACCTGCCTTATATTTGCTGGCAGCTGATTAGATTGTGCCCACCAGACACCAGATTAAGGGTGGATCTACCTTCCCCAGCCCACTGACTGAAATGTTAATCTCCTTTGGCAACACGCTTACAGACACACGAAGGATGAATACTGTGCATCCTTCAATCCAATCAAGTTGACACTCAGTATTAACCATCACAAGTCTACCCCTTGTCAACTTGAATGCACACACATCTCCTGAGATCATACATAATCTTCAAATAAAGACAATAATAAGGTCATAATTACACCTAACATAATACAACTATCCTTCGTACAACTGGAAATGAACCAATCCCCAACCCAAATACTATTATATAAAGTTAACATTTAAATGCTGATATAATAAATCTTATGTCACATGATAAAGGAAAAGGAAATAAAATGAAGATATTTTCTTAGCACAAGTGTATAAATACACAAACATGTTTTTAACAATTTAAGGAAGAAATACTCATGACAGTTACAGTCCTTATTTCTGCAGCTGGTCACATGGTTGTAGCGGGTATTGATGACTACCTTCTTCTGCCACCCATTCTGTATTCCCTTTGCCTTCAGCAAGCACCTCAGCAGGTCATTGTTTTTTTCCTGGTGGAGTGACCAAATCTTCATTTCTGAGGGGTCTGGATCATTTGTAATCCTGCCTGGATTGAGCTGTTGTAGTTTCCCATTGACCTTAATCACAAGCCATGGTAATACTAAGAGACACCCTAATGGATCTTCTGTATTCCACGCATACTCTTCCTTACCTCTGTTATGGAGTAGTAGACTGATTTCCTCTTGCTAGTCCAGATCTTTCACCCCAGCCAACACTGTAACTCCTTTTTTAGCCCATTGACTTAAAGGTAGGAGGAGCCCAAATGCCCAGGTGGCAATCTTAATTTCCAGTTTAATGGAATCATTGTTGTGTCTCCTGGTGGCAGTGTTCCTCCCTCTGGAACTAAAACCTCTAGGCCAGCAGAACATAATGTCATGGGAACAGGAAGCAAAAACTTTGCTAGTGGATCACTAGGGGTGATGGTGAGTGGTGCCACTTCCATTTCCACCCCTTGATTCCTGAACCTGTGAATCCTGCCTATGGAAGAAACAGTACCACATAATGGACACTGGTTCAGAGTATACATGACCTTCTGGAGAACTATGCCCCATCCCTGCAAAGTATTGTCACCTAGTTGGTGTTGTAATTGTGACTTCAGAAGGCCATTCCACCATTCTATCAATCCAGCTGCTTCAGGATGATGGGGAACGTGATAAGACCAGTGAATTTCACAAGCATGGGCCCACTGCTGCACTTCTTTAGCCATAAAGTTAATGCCTTGGTCAGAGGCAATGCTGTGTGGAATACCATGATGGTGGATAAGGCATTTTGTGAGTCCACAGGTAGTAGTCCTGGCAGAAGCAGTGTGTGCAGGATAGGCAAACCCATATCCAGAGTAAGTGTCTATCCCATTGAGGACAAACCTCTGCCTTTTCCATGATGGAAGAGGTCCGGTATAATCAACCTGCCACCAGGTAGCTAGCTGATCACCCCAAAGAACAGTGCCATATCAAGGGCTCAGAGTTGGTCTCTGCTGCTGGCAAATTGGGCACTCAGAAGTGGCCGTAGCCAGATCAGCCTTGATGAGTGGAAGTTCATGTTGCTGAGCCCATGCATAACCTCCATCCCTGCCACCATGGCCACTTTGTTCATGGGCCCATTGGGCAATGATGGGGTGGCTGGGGAAAGAGACTGAGTGGTGTCCACAGAATGTGTCATCCTATTCACTTGATTACTAAAATCCTCCTCTGCTGAGGTCACCCATTGATGAGCATTCACATAGGATACAAATATCTTCACAGATTTTGACCACTCAGAGTGATCCATCCACATACCTCTTCCCCAAATTTGTCACCAATTTTCCAGTCATGCTGCTTCCAAATCCCTGACCATCTAGCCAAACCATTGGCTACAGCCCATGAATCAGTATGTAATCACGTATCTGGTCATTTCTGCTTCCATGCAAAGTGCACAGCCAGATGGACTGCTCGAAGTTCTGCCCACTGGGAAGATTTCCCTTTACCACTGTCCTTCAGGGATGTCCTAGAAAGATGCTGTAGTGCTGCAGCTGTCCACTTTCGGGTGGTGCCTGCATATCATGCAGAACCATCTGTGAACCAGGCCCTAGTCTTCTCTTCCTCTGTCAACTAATCATAGGGAACTCCCCATGAGGCCATCAGTGCAGGTTGGGGAAGAGAAGGCAGGGTGGCAGGAGTGGAGACCGTGGACATTTGAGCCACTTTCTCACGTAACTTACTTGTGCCTTCAGGACCTGCTTGAGCCTGATCACACATATACCACTACCATTTGATGATGGAATGCTGCTGTGTGTGACCCACTTTATGGCTAGATGGGTCAGAAAGCACCCAATTCATGATAGGCAGTTCAGGTCACATGGTGACTTGATGACCCATAGTCAAACGTTCAGTTTCCACCAAAGCCCAGTAACAGGCCAAGAGCTGTCTCTCAAAAGGAGAGTAATTATCTGCAGAAGATGGCAGGGCCTTGCTCAAAAATCCTAAAGGTCACTGCTGTGATTCACTTCTAGGAACACTATGATTAATTAGCCAGTGTCAGAGCTCTACATGAGTCAGACTATTCTGATTGCCACTTTGCCTCTGGTGTCCATTATGGTAGCTACGCCCATCTTGCCTTTGATGGTTGAGTGCTGCCACTTGGCCCTTGCCACCTTGGGATCCAATTATTCCCATTGTATGTAAATTCTGTAGTTGAGTGACTGCAGTTCCCACCGTTAGATCTGACATACAGAGAAGAGCAATTACAGGGCTCTTCAGAGATGCAAGTTCTGCCCTCAAAATCTATTTCACAAGGCCTTGGTAAAGGGCATATCTTCTGGACCACCCTCGCAGCTGGGATGAATAGGTCTAAAGTGACTAATCAACTCCACCATCTCAGTCTCCCTAAATCTTTGGATCCCTTCCTCTATATTAAACCAAGGGAGATCAGGGCATTTCTAGCTCACTTACAGTGAGCCACCTTTTAATCCATATTTCAGCTAACCAAGCAAATAAACTATTATAACCTTTTTTAACTTCCTGAGCTGCAACATTAAAAGCAGAGTCTTTACTTAGTGGGCTGAAATCAACAAATTCAGCCTGATCCAACTCTATGTGTCTTCCACCATTATCCCATACCCTTAATATCCATTCCCATGCCTGTTCTCCAGATTTGTTTATATAAATTTAAAAGCTCAAACAGTTCTTTTCGAGTGTAGTGCACCTCCTCATGGGTCACATTCTCAACCTCACCTCTAGTGGCCCACCAGGACTTTAGTCTAGTTATAAGTCTAGAAGCAAACAGGGGTGTTAGGGGTGGCTCCTGAGCAGAATCAACATTATATTGCCTGGCAACTGCCTCAACAGAGACCATTATTGTTGCCTCAGGCAGTGCAAGGTTTATCTCCTCAGACAAAGGTGGAAAGGCTGATGGCAGCATGGATCGGGGAGGGGATGTTGCCACTACTGGGTATGGGGAAGCTGTTCCTTCTGGCAAAGAAAGTCCATGAGAGTTTACAAACTCAGTGTCCCCAGCTTCATCAGAGTCCTCCCACATATTCCCATTCCAAGTTTCAGGGTCACTTTCTTTTCCAATCAATGCCCTCACTTTAACAGTAGACACCTGGCGAGGCTGTGCATGCATCTTTCATTGCAGGTAGGCCACTCACATAATAAGAGCTTGTGTCTGTTTTTCCATAATTTCAGCTCTTTCTCTACAGGAGCTAAGACTCTCACTCAGGGCAGTCTTAGAGATTTGAGGCTCAATATCTGCTTCTGAAGCTGGGAAACAGAATCCCTGAGTTCATCATTTTCTTTCATCACTTTGTCCACTGAACTTAGGAGTAACCAACCAGTTTCATTATGTTCCTTGGCTTTCCACATATAGTCAAATGTATTACATATACAGTCACTAAACTCCTTTCACTAGTGGTGAACCAGGAGTGTCAAAGGCATTTATTTTGCATAACTCTCTAAACAGTTCACACCAAGGACTATCAGTATTCTCCATACTTTTAGAAGTAGACTCCTTAGCATTTTGGGGTCTAACCATATTAAGCAGCTAACTCCAGAAACCCCAAAACAGTGAAAGAACTCCATCCTTAATATTCTGTTCCTCTAGAACCACTCCTGGTACCAAAATCTGTATTAGTCAGGGTTCCCTAGAGGGACAGAACTAGTAGGATATATATATGCACACCACACATATATACATATATATGGGAGTTAATTAAGGGACAGAACTAATAGGAGATATATATATATATATATATATATATATATATATACATACATACACACATATATATATGTATAAACCTAAAGAGGGGAGTTTTTAAAGTATTAACTTACACCATCACAAGGTCCCACAATAGGTTGTCTGCAAGTTGAGGAGCAAAGAAAGCCAGTCTGAGCTCCAAAACTGAAGAACTTGGAGTCTGATGTTCAAGGGCAAGAAGAATCCAGCACAGGAGAAAGATGTAGGATGGGAGGCTAGGCCAGTCTCGCCTTTTCACGTGTTTCTGCCTCTTTATATTTGCTGGCAGCTGATTAGATTGTGCCCACCTGACTCCAGATTAAGGGTGGGTCTGCCTTCCCCAGCCCACTGACTCAAATGTTAATCTCCTTTGACAGCATCCTCCCAGACATACCCAGGCTCAATATTGTGCAGTCCTTCAATCCAATCAAGTTGACGCTCAGTGTTAACCATTACAACATCCCACCAGCACTGCCCATTAGACATGTCTAAAATCAATTTTCTTCTGACCCTAAATCTGACCCCTACAGATTTTATTTTATGTTCTTCAACAATATTATATATTTTCTTTTATTGGATTTTGTGCAATTCTTAAGTTTGTTCCCATTTTTATTTCCAGGTACTTACTGCTAGCATAGAATATAGGTATTTTTGTATATTTACCAAATATTAGGCTCTTATTAAATTTGACTAATCTTTTAGTATAGTTTCTTGGATTTTCTAAATATAAATTTAAATACGTGGCAGAAAGCTAGTTTATTTTTCTTTTCTAAAGTTTGCATTATTTAATTCTTGTCTTATTGCATTTGCTAATCTTGCTACTGAACATGTGAAATCAACAGCATCGGCATCATCTAGGAGCTCATTAAAAATGCAGAATCTTAGGTCTCATCCTCAAACACACTGAATCAGAATCTGCATTTCAGAAAGATCTCCAGACTAGTGACCAAGATGGCAGAATAGGAAGCACTGGATCTTCTTCCCCATCTGCCATGGTCACACCAATTCAGCAACAATTCATAGACAAATTTCCTTTTTGAGAATTTCAGAAACTAGTTAAAAGGCTTCTGCATTTTAGGCAAGTGTAAAATCAGCCAAATTGAAGCCAGTAGAAAAATTTGAGATATCCTCTTGCAATAATCCCTACCCCGGCACAGTACCATAGAATCTGGACAAAACCCCCAAGCTTCCAAATTCTCCCCAGCGAGGGAAAGAGGTACACCGTGTGTCCAATGTTCCAACTCTTCCAAGTGCTTCCTAGAGAACTGGCTTCATACTAGCCTGTCTTAAAGTGCTAATAGAATATGACATACTCTAGCTACCAAGGATAATTGAGAACAGATAATGCAGTTTGGGCTAGTAGGCACCATAGCAACTCCACTCAGCTTACCATGAGTGAGTAGACAAAAAATCCAGCTTGCAACTTCTAACAGGGGAGGGGAAATTGTGCACCACACTTGCAAATTTATCTTGAGTTTGTCTGAATTATTGACCTCAGTCTCACTTGTCACAGAGCACTGATGGCATACTCCAGGATGCCTAGGAACCACAAAGAACAAAAAAGTGGACTTGCACAGAAACTTGAAAGCCCCCAGAATCTACGACTGGGCTGATTGGTGAGTGTCCTCTCTAGTACAAGACCAGTCCTTAAAGACTAAGAAAGGTGATTGTTTTGTCTAATGCACAGACACCAGTGCAGAGGGTCAAGAAAAATGAAGGATCAGGCGAAGATATACCAAACAAAGGAACAAGGTACATCTACAGAAACTGACTCTAATGAAACAGAAATATATAATTCATCTGACAGAATTAAAAAAAAAATTAACGGTGTTGACCAAGGTCAGGAGAACAATGCATGAACAACATGATAATTTCAGCAAAAAGATTAAAAAAGAAAAAAACTTTAAAAACTATCAAACAGAAATCACAGAGCTTAGCAATACAATAACTGAAATACAAAATTCACTAGAGGGGTTCAAGAGTAGACTAGATCAAACAGAAGAAAGAGTTCAAGAACTCCAAGATATGTCATTGGAAATTATTCTGTCCAAGGAACAAAAAGATAAAAGAATAAGAAAGAGTGAAGAAAACCTAAGGGACCTCTGTTATATCATCAAGTGGAACAATGTATGCATTATGGGAGTCTGAAAAGAAGGTAAAAAAAGGACCAGAAAACTTATTCGAAGAAATAATGACTGAAAGTTCCCCAAATCTGTGGAAGAATATGGACTTCCAGATCCAGGAAACCCAAAGGACCCAAATAAGATGAACCCAAAGAAATCCACACCAAGGCATATTACAATCAAATTGTCAAAAGTCAAAGACAAGGGAACTACCATAAAACTATCAGCAGATTTTTCAGCAGAAACTTTGAAGACCAGAAGGAAGTGTGATAATATAGTCAAAGTGCTGAAAGAAAAAAATAATTATCAACCAAGAATACTATACACGACAAAACTGTGTTTCAAAAATGAAGGTGAGGGAGTCTCTCTGAACCTATTCTGGCTCAGGGACTGCCCAATTTGGAAAAAAAAAAGTGAAGATGAGATAAAGACTTCTCCAGACAAACAAAAGTCGATGGAGTTAATCACCACTAAATTTGCCTTACAAGAAACACGAAAGAGATTTATTTATTTATTATTATTAATTTATTTTTCATTTTTTGTTTTTATTTTTAAAGAATAAATTTATTCTTTATTTTTAAATTGAAAATAAAGAACACTGAACAGTAACATAATAGCTTAAGAAAGTCTAAAACTCATTGATAAAGCTAAATATATAGACAAATACAGATAATATGTTACTGTAATGGTGCTGGGTAAATCACTTTGAATTCTAATATGAAAGTTGTTAAAATATAAAAGTATTGAAAATAAGTATTATTAAAAATATGTGTTAATGGGTACACAATACAAATAGATGTAAATTGTGACTAAGAACATAAAGTGGAGGCTGGGCACAGTGGCTCAGGCCTGTAATTCCAGCATTTTGGGAGGCCGAGGCAGGCAGATCACTTGAGGTCAGGAGTTCAAGACCAGCCTGGCCAACATGAAAAAACCCTGTCTCTACCAAAAATACAAAACAACTAACTGGGCATGGTGATGCATGCCTATAATCCCAGCTACTCTGGAGGCTGAGGCAGGAGAATCACTGAAACCCAGGAGGCAGAGATTGCATTGAGCTGAGATCGTGCCACTGCACTCCAACCTGTGCAACAGAGCGAGACTCCATCTCAAACAAAACAAAACAAAACAAACCTCAAAGATTTCACAAAAGAAAAAGGAGTCAGAGTATATCACTAGAAAAATATCAACAAAACACAGTGGAAGATGGTGAGAGAGGAAACAAGGGACATAAGAACTATAAGACAAATAGAAAATAATTTTTGAAATGGTAATACTAATAGTAAATCCTTCTATATGATGATTACTTTAAATAGAAACAGATTAAACTTTCTAGTTAAAAGACATAGAGTGACTGAATGGATTTAAAAACAAATAAGATCTAATTATATGCTGTCTACAAAAAACTCACCTTAGATTTAAGGACACACATAGGCTGAAAGTAAAGCAATGGACAAGAAATATTCTACACAAATGACAACCAAAAGAAAGCATAGGTGGCTATAATTATATCAGACAACAGAGACTTCAAGGAAAAGCCCTACCAAGAAAGACATTATAAAGTGATAAAAGGATCAATTCAAAGAGAAGATACAAGAATTATAAATATATATGCACCCAACATCAGAGCACCTAAATATATAAAGCAAACGTTGACAGAAATGAAGGGAGAAATAGAGAGCAATACAATAATGATAGGAGACTTCAGTGCCCCCACTTTCAATAACGTGCTATCAACCAGACAGAAAATCAAAGAAATAGTGGACTTGAACATTATATGCATTATGCATTATAAACCAAATGGACTTAACAGCCATATACAGAACATTCCACCTAACAGCAACAGAATATAAATATCTTCTTAAGTGTACATACAAAATTTTCAAGGATTACATATTAGGTCACAAAATAAGTCTTAACAAGTTTAAGAAGGTGAAAATCATACCAAGTATCTTTTCTATGTACAATGTTATGACATTAGAAACCAAGAGCAGAAAGCAAACTGGAAAATTTACAAATGTGTGTAAATTAAACAACAAACAATGGGTAAAAGAGGAAATCAAAAAGAAAATTCAAAAATATCTTGAGACAATGGCTGGGTGTGGTGGCTCATGCCTGTAATCCCAACACTTTGGGAGGCCAAGGCTGGTGGATCACTTGAGGTCAGGTGTTCAAGACCAACCTGGTCAGCATGATGAAACCCCATGTCTACTAAAAATACAAAAATTAGCCAGGTGTGGTGTTGGGCACCTGTAATCCCAGCTCCTCGGGAGGCTAAGGCAAGAGATTAGCTTGGATCCGGAGGCAGAGGTTGCAGTGAGCTGAGATCGTGCCATTGCACTCCAATCTGGGCTACAATAGCAAAAACTCTGTCTCAAAAAATTAAAAATTAAAAATTAAAAAATGTATCTTGAGACAAATAGAAATGAAACTACAACATACCAAAACTTACGGGATGTAGCAAAAACAGTGCTAAGAGGGAAGTGTTTCTCTGAAAAGATAAAACATTGACAAACATTTGGCTGGACTAAGAAAAAAGGAGTGAAGACCCAAATAAATAAAATCAAAAATAAAAGTGGAGAAGTTACAATTCATGTTACGAAAAATTTAAAACATCATAAGAAATTACTGTGAACAATTATACACTAATAGTTTTAGGATAACTTAGGTAAGATAAAGAAATTCCTAGAAATATACAACCTAACTCTGGATCATTAATAAAGACAAAATCTAAAAACCCCTAGAACTAGTACGAAAATGGAATGAATAATCCCAACAAAGAAAAGCCTAGGACAAATTGCTTCACAGGCAAATTCTACCAAATATTTAAAGCAGAATTAGCACCAATCCTTCTTGACTTCTTCCAAAAACTTAAAGAGGAAGGAATATTTCTAAACTTATTTTATGAGGCTAGCATTACTAAAGCCAGACAAAAACATCATAATGAAAGAGGACTACAGGCCAATATCTCTGATGGATATAGATGCAAATGTCCTCAAAAATTACTAGCAAACAAAATCCAACAACACATTAAATGAATAAGTATAGCTGGAAGGCAAGTATAGCTCAATATATGTAAATCAATTAACGTAATACATCCCATTAAAAGAACAAAAAAATCATATCAACCCAATAGATTCAGAGAAAGCATTTGATAAAATTCATTCTTTCACAATATAAACTCTCAACAAATTAGTTACAGAAGGAATATACCTCAATGTAATAAAGGCTATATATGACAAGCCCGCAGCTAATGTCATACTCAATGGTGAAAAACTGAAAGCTTTTCCTCCAAGATCAGGAAAAAGGCAGGGATGCCCACTCTTGCCACTTCTATTCAACATAGTGCTGGAAGTCCTAGCCAGAGCAATCAGACAAGAAAATAAAATTCATACAAATCAGAAAAGAAGAAGAAAAATTATCACTGTTTTTAGATGACATGATTTCATACATAGAAAATCCTAACTCCACATACGCACAAGAAAACTGGTAGTACTAATAAACAAATTTAGTAAAGTGGCAGGATGCAAAATCAACATACAAAGGTCAGTTGCATTTCTATACACTGACAATGTATTATACTAGAAGGAAATAAAGAAAAACACCCCTATTTACAATAGCATTTAAAAAAATCTTAGGAAAAACTTGACTAGTGAGGTGAAAAAATTGTACACTGGAAACTACAAAATATTGATGAAAGAAAATAAAGAAGACACAAACAAATGGAAAGACATCTTATGTCATGGATTGGAAGACTTACTATTGTTAAAATGTCCATACTATCCAAAGTGATCTACAAATTCCATTGCAATTCTTACAAGAGTCTCAATGGCATTTTAAGAGAAATAGAAAAAATAATTCTAAAATTCATATGGAAATACACAAGACCCAGAATAGCTAAAACAATCTTGAGAAACAACAAAGTGGAATTCATCACACTTTCTCCTGATTATAAAATATATTACAAAGCAGTGGTAATTAAAATAGTATGGTACTGGAATGAAGACAGACATAACCAATGGAACAGAATAGAAAGCAGAAATATGCACATCGACTGATCTTCAACAAGGGTGTTAGGAATACACAACGGAGAAAGGATAATCTCACATATATTATGCTGGAAAAACAATATCCACATGCAAAAGAATGAAATTAGACCCCTATTTTGTGCCATATACAAAAATCAACTCAGAATGGATTAAAGACTTAAACATGAAATCTGAAGCTTACAGTTTACAACTCATAGAAGAAAACACATGGAAAAAACTTTATGACATTTGTCTTAGCAATGGTTTCATAAAAATGACATCAAAAGCATAGGAAATAAAAATAAAAAGAGAAAACTGAAACTACATCAAACTCAAAAGCTTCTGTGTAGTAAAGGAAATAGCAGAGTGAAAAAGCAACCTACAGAATGGGAAATAAATAATTTGCAAACCATATATTTTATAAGGAATTATTTTCCATAATATCTAAGGAATACCTACAACACAAAAGCAAACACACACACACACACACACACACACACACACACAATTAAAAACAAGCTAAAGATTTGAATAGGTATTGCTCCAAATGATCAATAGGTATATGAAAAGATGCTCAATGTCATGAATTATCAGGGAAATGCAAATCAAAACCACAAAGAGATATCACCTCACACTTGTTAGGATGGCTATCATCACAGAAACAAAAGACAACAAGTGTTGGTAAAAATGTGAAGAAATTGAAGGCCTTACACACTGTTGGTGGGAATAAAAATGGTGCAACTCCATTTCTCCTTAAGAAGCTCCAAACTGGGTGCAGCACACCAACATGGCACAAGTGTACATATGTAACAAACCTGCACATTATGCACATGTACCCTAGAACTTAATGTATAATTTAAAAAAAATTAAAAAAGAAAAAGAAGCTCCAAACTGTTTTCCGTAGCAGTTGTATCATTTATCCGAAAGAACTGGATAAATCTTTTTCTGAGTGTTTATCCAAAAGAATTGAAATAATCATTCTTGAAGAGATATGAGCACCCCAATTTCATCACAGCACTATTCATAATAGCCAAGATGTAGAAACAACCTAAATGTCCACCATTGCTGATTTCATTGTTTTTTTGCAGTCTACCTAGATTTTCCATTGTAATCAGTGGAAGAGATAGGCATGGCAAGCTTACTCCATCTTGATTGGCATCAGAAGTCTATCACTTTTGTTAGTGCTTTTTGCAAATAGCACATCCAATCTATTAGTTTGGTTTTAAATTGGAAACGTCCGTCTGCTTACATAAAGACTATATTCTTGATTATATTTGTTCCATCTTTATGTCTGTTTATATTGCACTTTTTTGGTGTTTGTTTTATTCCTATTGTTTATTATTCCCTCCCCCTCTTATTTAGGAATGCTGCTGTAATTTTCCAATTCGTAAATATTCATTTTTCCTTTCCCAAAGGTCATAAGTGAGCATCTTTCATTTAACTATTACACAAAAAATAGGTATCAACTGTTTTCTCTCCAATAGTGCATCGGTCTTTCATTCCTTTACTCTTTCTCCAATAACAAGAGCTTTTAAGAACACATTTTCTATTCAACACACTTTCTCCATCCCACCATCCCAAATGAGACTTTTGTTATGCTTTCATTCCCTTCTATTTCTCTTGTTATAGCCTAGGTTTAACAAAAATTTAGCACTTTGTTTAGTTCCAGACTAGCATCATCGTCGTTATTATTATTATTTTGCAGTACATGAACTCTACTCCAGGATCATTGTCCTAGCCCTGCATTATGTATGCTGAGATAACGATTATGCATGTAGAGGAATGAATGCATTGGTAGATATTGCATACCCCTTTGCTCCTATTTCCTTTTCCTTCATCTTTCCTTACCTTGAGTTTTCTGTTTCGATTGATGAGATTTTGGTTATAGTCTCTTCTCAGGTATTTTCCTCTGATTTGGTACAATAACATATTCAATAATTCTTTGTATATTCGCAAACACTTTTGAACTCCTGTAGATGAATCTCAGAAACTGCAATGAGCAGAAGAAGCCAGACACACAAATGAGAATACGCTGGATGATTCTATCTATAGAAGCTCCAGAACAAATAAAACTGCTATATGTGATCGAGGTTAGAATAACAGTTACTTTTGGAAGCAGAATGAGAGAGACTGCTGGGATGCTGGAAATGTCTGTTTCTTGCTCTGTGTGGAGGTTACCTGTGTTTATACATAGGTAAAAATCATCACGCTGTATGATTAGGGTTTTTGCACTGTACTGTATGTGAAATATACTTCTAAAAGGAGAAAGAGTCTTAAAAAGGGAAGAAAAATTAATGAACCAAGAGCCTAACTGGAAGAAAATTGAAAAAGAAGACCAAAAATAAGCCCTTCCTCTATAAAAAACATCAGAACAAAAACTGTTAAAGTTCCAGCAAAACTCTCAGGAACAAATATATTTAATGCTATTTAAAATGTTCTAATTTTTAGGCCAGGCACAGTGGTTCATGCCTGTAATCCTAGCACTTTGGGAGACAGAGGCAGATGGATCACCTGAGGCCAAGAGTTCAAGACCAGCCTGGTCAGCATAGCAAAACCCCATCTCTACTAAAAATAAAAAAAATTAGGCATATATAGATAGTGGCCACCATCTGTAATCCCAGCTACTTGGGAGGCTGAAGCATGAGAATCTCTTGAACCCGAGAGGCAGAGGTTGCAGTGAGCCGAGATCGTGCCACTGCACTCCAGTCTGGGCAACAGAGCAAGACTCGGTCTCAAAACAAAAACAAAAACAAAAACCAACAAAAAAGAATAAAATGTATTGATATTTAGAAGTAGATAAATGAATTGAAAAGTTTCCCAAATCATCTACAACATAAAAAGGTGACCTCATATATTTGGCCTTATGTTGGCCACAATATAGAAGTATCAAGTAGCCAAATTCTTTTTTTTGTTGTTGTTTCCCCTTTATGAGACGGAGTCTCACTCTGTCGCTCTGGAGTGCAGTGATGTGATCTCAGCTCACTGCAGCCTCTGCCTCCCAGATTCTAGCAATTCTCCTGTCTCAGCCTCCCAATTAGCTAGGATTACAGGTGCACAACACCATGCCTGGCTAATTTTTGTATTTTCAGTAGAGATGGGTTTTCACCATGTTGGCCAGGCTGGTCTCGAACTCCTGACTTCAAGTGATCCGCCTGTTCTGGCCTCCCAAAGTGCTGGCACTACAGGCTCAAATTCTAAATAAAGCTGCAAACAGACACAGTTGGACTTGTTAGGAGACACTGAACTCGTCCTCTTTTTTTTTTTTTTGAGACAGAGTTTCACTCTGTTGCCCAGACTGGACTGCAGTGGTGTGATCTTGGCTCACTGCAACCTCAGCATCCCGGGTTTAAGTGATTCTCCTGCCTCAGCCTCCTGAATAGCTGGAACTATAGGCACATGCCATCATGCCCAGCTAATTTTTGTATTTTTGGTAGAGACAGGGTTTCACTATGTTGGCCAGACTGGTCTCAAATTTCTGACCTCAGGTGATCCACCCACCTCCGTCTCCCAAAGTGCAAACTAGCCCTCTTAATCCAGCCTTGCCTTCTTTTACTTTGGAGTGCTACAAGGAGGAAAAAACTGAAAAGGCAGCTAAACTTCCCCATCCCCACCCTGAAGCCCTTCAACTACAGATTAAGCTTGATCCGGGGGAAGGGAAACAGTTTCAAATAATTATAAATGTACATGATTGACATGTATCCCGTGAGCTCCAGTTATTTGGTCACCACACAAATAAGTCAAGGATTCATGAAAAGATTTTTCAAATTAAAGTATATTCAAAAGCTAGAAATCCATTGAAAAGCATGACACAGCCAAGTTCAGGCAGCTCTCTTACAGCGTGTAAACGTGAATTTTCAGAAAGTTAAAAGCTAAACATTAAAAATTTTATTTTAAAGATCAGTGAGAACAATACCTGTTTATGTCAGTCCAGGTTACTCCTATGATACAAAAAGCATTTGCTATAACAAGTTTATATGTCTTCACTAAAGGCCCACTTTTACTCTTTCTATTTGACCTCTGTGCAAATGAAACTTGTGAAGTAATCATTGCATCTACTGGAGCTGGGAGTCTGTTTGCATTTCCATTCATCTCCTCGTTTCTGGGGGTTCTACATTCAGGCAGAGAAAGAAAAAACTAATAGAGCAGCAGGCCTTGGTCTGAAATCACCACTTACAGTATCAGCCCACGTAGAAACAGATCTTTTTGTAAGGTTGAATAGGGCTGATAAAATAATAGATTGTCCTGCTGTGTGGAAGCCATGGGAATGCAGCTAATGGTACTCACACAGGTCCCAGGAACCCACCTAGGAGTTGCAGCAAGAAACTTATGAGAAAGTAAGGTTTAAGCAAGGTCCTGTGGCTAAATTAACATAGTACGTAAATGTGTATATGCTTGTGTCAGTAGGGCCTATGTGTATGTTGCATCTTAACCATTAATACACACACTGGTTTGATATATCCAACTTTGGTTTCAAGTTCTAGTACTGTCCAGCAATCTTTTGGAAATATGCCTCACATTTCAACCGTACTCCTGCCAAGAGAACAGACTCCCAGGGACATGGCAGTGTGTATTCCATTAAAACCAATCAATTGTATTGTTAAACTATACAAATATTTCCATGCAATTTTTCAAAAGAAATATAATTTTCTGAGCAATATCACACAAATGTGTTGAAACACACCACAGAAATCAAAACGTTCATTTGGAGTCCCCCAGTCCTTAGATTTCTGTCTGTGATTCCCAACTCATTCAGCATCTTAGGAACCAAGCAGGCATATTCTGTAGCTAGAACACATCAGAGCAACTTCAGCCTTTTCCCTCCCCCAGGCAAAAGCCATCCTATGCCTTTGGGCTCTATTCCTCATGCCCTAACAGACAGAAAAAAAAATGCACAGGAAATGGCTTTGGATTCAGGAGGTGAAGGTGGTGGCAAAAAGAGCTGGTAACTATGCAGTGCTAATGGTAACATTCGCAAAACTAAGGTGTGTGTGCATGTGTGTGTGTCAGAGACAGAGAGAGACAAGAGGACACCTACTTTAATAGGAAAGAAAAAGTAGTTCTTGGTAGGGTCTAAATGATAAATATGGACCTCACAGTAAAGCCAAGTCTGCACATGATATTTCTTTTTATAAGACTTGTATTACCAAAACTTTTTTATTTTTATAAAGAATAGTGTCTTAAGTTAAATGGAAAAAGCTATAATGTTAGAATATAAATCTTTGGGCTTACTGAGCTGAAAAGGGAGATAGATTGTCCTGGAGAGACTCGGGGAGGGAGGGCATTATATGGTGGTGTTCTCTCCACATCCCTGAAAATGGAATTATGATTCTACTTTATTTCAAGGCCTTTCCAGAATAGAGGGCTATGTGTGCTTCTCTGGTCCCTATGTAAAGAATTAGAAAACTAAAAAATATATATATAGAATTAGAAAATTAGTAAACAGTTCAAACCCTTAGAGCATCCATGTTAGGACCTGAAAGGATCACACACTGGAGTAGTTGAAGGGGCAGCCAGGGACAAACAGCAGCCCCTAATGCCCTACTGGGTGGTCATGTCACACAATCTGCCCATGAGCCAAAGGAACTTGAGTTTGTACAGAGCTGAAGACAATATGGCAGACTAAGCAGCCTTGGCCTTATAAGAAAAGCTGCGTGTCACACTCAACCTCACCTTCCTCTGAAAGGCTTGGCGGCCCAGGGGACATGAAGGATACCAGTACTCACTCTAGACACTTGGAGCTTGGCCGCTCTGCCCTGTGTACCTCTTGTCTGGTGCATCAAAAATGTAGGGTTGAGGAAGAACCTCAATTTTAGAAGGTAATTTTCAGGTAGTAACAGGTGAGTAGGGTCTAACACCCATGTAACTGTATGTTCTATCACTTTTCAGCTTGCTTTCTGAGGTGTACCTCCACTCTCACAATGCACCGTGACCCAACTCAAATTCTGCTAGGGATGCCTGTAAGCCACATTGGTTGTACTACTTGTTAGTACTACTTCTGAGCCCCTTGAGCTGCCCACAGTAAGTATTCAATAAATGTGCTTAAGAATACTATTCAGCCTCATGTTGGTTCTTACCGCTTCTTTGTAGCTATATCCTGTATCTCCATTAGGATTATACACAGGGCCAACATATTACACTTCACATCTCTTACAGATCTTTACAAAGCACCATACTCATAGTCTTCTGTAAAGACACAGTCCTTAATGCTGGCCCGTACTGGCAATAGATGGGTAACATCTGTTGATGTTTACTTCACTTACATTATTCAATACAGTAGGGCTATTTAAACTTTCAGCTTCCAACAATGACTATTAGTTTAACACACCAGCCCCTACATGGTATTAGCCTTCCTTAATCCTAGTGGGCAGCTCCAAGGAACAGAATATGTTATCAATTTTATAGGACATTTTGATCACTTATATCCTGTTACTGAGATTTACAATAAAAACATTACCAAAATATTGTCCAGTAAATGAATACAATATTTTTTCTTATTGCTTGTATTTATCCATTTTTAAGGCCACCTCTGTTTATTTTGTTCTCTTTTCTGAAGTGTTTCTGAGGTCAAATAAAAGACATAACTCCTTTCAGGTAGTCTGTTTGGAATGAATTATCCAAAGGGTAACCCAACAATGTGTGAGCTTTCCTAGGCAATATGGCCATCCACCACTTTAAGGAAATACAGCATAAATAGATAAAGCAGTTGGCAGGTAATTACATGCATAAAAGAAAGATTTTCTGCTTTCCAAGGGAGAATGAGTGCAAGCTCCCATGTTGCATTTGAATATGAATTTTAACTTTTAAATTTTGATTTGTATGAAAGTTTTTGTAAAGAGAGGCACATCTATAACAATAATTCCTCCTACACCAGGATTTAGAGTTGGGCCACACAGACTCCTTAACTGGCAGAATATTTGCATTTCAAGGCCTTTTTGAAAATACCAACCCCACACTGAAAAACCTATATGAACAGCAATTAGAAAAACCAATCCTGCTATGAACATCCTCTGCTAATTATAATGAGGAGGCCTAAGGGAGAATCTTCCAACCCTAGCCATTAATCCAGTCAGATTGCATCATGCGTTTGAATGAGTGACATCAGACCTCTCTACAGCTGTGACCCATTGGGGTCGCCGAGCCAATCAAAGACTGAGTGCGCAGCTGGGCCTGGTCATTTGTTTTCTCAGACCTTATCAAGCTTGACTCCTTTTCCCATTAGAACTCTCCTTTCTCACTTTCAGTCTCTATTTTCCTCTACTCAAAAACACCAAGAATAGAAAGGAGCTTAAAGGTCTTCTAATCCACCGATTGTCAAAATTGAGTTTTCTTCATAATCAAGGAATTCTTCCTTCAAGTTAAGGCTCACCCAGAAGCCTAAGAGATAAAAGAGTCATTTGGATGTGCTCTGGTCATGGAGGTAATGTGGGCTAGCAGCCCACCTGGGCACTGACCTGCCCTTCCCAGTAAGGTCTTTAAGATAGAAATTCTATTCCTTCCATGTATGGATGAGGCATCCGGAGGGTGAACTGAGTTTTCCAATGCGGACATCCCTGGCATTTGAGGGCAGAAGCAGTCTTTACCATACAGGATCGGCCAATGCATAGTAGTCACTTAGCACCCCTGGCCCCCAGCTAAGTAACTGCAGTGCCCTGCCATACAGGTGCTGACCGAATTCAGATACTGCGAGAGAGAGTGGTTCTGGTTCCACCTGGGCCAAGAATCATGTGATCTGGAGTGATTTGTCCAGGGTTATTTAAAGGGCAGAGCCAGGATAAACCCAGGTTTCCTGATTCCCAGCCTATCCCTTCTCTCCAGCATGTGGACTTTTCTGTCAACTACCATGCTTTCCTCCCTCAGCCCTTTAGAGCTTTGTCCTACCGGCCAGGCTTTTGTCTAATACAATTCTGCTTCTACTCCTCTGAGGCTGTCAGACCTTACTCCTTCTATTGCTGTTCCTATTGTGAGGCCCATGCAGGCTCTTCCATCTGAGAACTGAGATTAATTTACCCACAGGGAAGACATCTCCAACACTTTCTCAGTTTATGGTAAGCACAAATTTAACTCCTGGGCTATGACCAATGCAGTTTCTCAGTGAAATGTGATTTTCAATTCACTAACTCCAATACACTAATTTTTTTTCTTCTCTCCAGATTGTATTGTTTGATTCTAGATTGTCTAGGTTCTATGTAACCATCTGTATAATCATGATTCTAGTAGATAAGTTCTTGGCTGCCATCCTGGTTAAGTAGCTAGAGAGATCTGGGTTTGAGTCCTCTTCCTCCACTGATCAGCTATATGAACCTCTAAAAGAGACCTGGCTTTTCTGAGCCTCGGTTTCCTCATCTATAAACTGTGGAGAAAAGAAAACTTCCCTTGTAGGAAGGGAAGTTCCTTGTATGGACTAAATGTGATAATGCATGTATAAATGCAATAATGCATGTATAGTACTTAGCACTAGCAATTGCTGCACTGTTATTATCACCATCACCATTTCCTTACCTTAGTGTAATTTGTTGGAGTAAATTCCCCTAAGGTTGATAATGTTGTCACGTGGAGGTGACTGAGCACCCCAATTCTAGATTCCATGTTCAGAGTTTCCTCTCAGCTTTCAAGCTTGCCCAGTAATATTGGTCAATTCTGGAAGAAAATGATAGATTCCCCTCTTCCTCCTCTAATAAGATGAGTAGACATCTCTGTGGTTGTCCAAGAGATCTTATTTCCCACTGATAGAGGGGTCGGCAAATATCCAGACCTTTTAAAATGCGTTTTTACCAACAGTCTATCAAGTCTCCAGAGGAAACTATCACGTCTGAGACAGCCAGGATCCTTTATTACTGACAAGTTTGATCTGTGTGGTTGAAATCGTTTTTGACAAGACAAAAACAGGCTCAAGTACAGCGAAATCATGGATCATCCACAGTGACCAATTTTCAAACTTCAAAATCCTCACTAGTGCTTAATCATTACACACAAAAATGAATTTCCATGGAAATGTGATGTACATGTTTGTCTTTTGCACTCAGTACTGAAAAACCAGTCAAACAATTTCAAAAATCACAGCTATTAAGCCACACTAAACCAAACACATTGTTCTGAGATATTTGCCAAAAGTCATTTCAGAGTACAATTTGCTTTGCTGAATCAATTAGTTTTTGCAAAGTTATATATGTGTAAAGCATTTGTTAGATGCCTGTTCAAAATCTATCAATGTGGTTAGTGTTTTAAATGATATATAAATATGTTAAGTATATATATGAAAAAGTACACTGTATTGAAAATAATTAAGACCCAATAATCACAAGGAATTCAATATTAAATTCCACATTGGGATTCTTTGGATAGATCAGATTCAGCAGCTCTTCTTTTTTGTGTGTGTTTTGTTTTGTTTTTGAGACGGAGTCACACTCTTGTCTCCCAGGCTGGAGTGCAATGGTGCCATCTTGGGTCACTGCAACCTCTGCGTCCCGAGTTCAAGCTATTCTTCTGCCTCAGCCTCCTAAGTAGCTGGGATTACAGGCGCTGCCACCACACCCAGCTAATTTTTGTACTTTTAGTAGAGATGGGGTTTTGTCTTGTTGGCCAGGCTGGTCTCGAACTCCTGACCTCAGGTGATCTACCCGCCTCTGCCTCCCAAAGTGCTGGGATTACAGGCGTGAGCCGCGGCACCTAGCCAGCAGCTCTTCTTAACAGAAAGCTTTTGTGTTTCTGAGGAAATTTTGCACAAGGAAAGACTGCTGCAGATTCCCGAGCTACATTTCTTTGCTCTTTTTATTCTCAATGAAACAATAATTATTCAATTAATCTTGTCAACAAGTGGAGGCTGGTTTCATTTCAGTTGTTTACTAATTATTATTGGGTAGATCTTTAGATCCTTGAAAATGTTGTCCAATTGCCACAAACTACTAATGAAGCCAGACTTGGTTAATTAGGGAATAAGAGCAATTAGCTTGTCAGCAGTTAATTTCGACAGTCCCTAGAGAAAGGCTACATTTAGGGATTCGTATCACAGGAGCTATTGACCTCTAAACCCTCCTCCTTTTCTGTCACTGCTGTTTAATGGAAAGTCACTTATTTTGTCAGGCTAATAATGGAGGTAATGAAGTATCCCATGGCTTCAGCTTGCAACTCTGTTTTTCTCTTGCTAATTTTAGAAAGTTTATAAATAGCTGAATGGGTCTATTTTGGACATCATTAAAAGGGGAAACCCAAGGTGGGACTTCACAGAATCCATTGAGGTCTGCTGACCACCCCCAAAGCTATCTGGAGCTCATTAGTCTACAGAGCTTTCTCTGCCAAAGAAAAGTTGGTTGTGAATTTTTTTTTTGTTACAACACTTTTAGGAGTCAAGGCAGTTTTGTTTAAATTTTTAATTTAATGGGACAAGAGAGGATGATTTTGAAATGTGTTCTCTTGTTTCCATCTCTCCTGACAGAAACTGTCTTTTTAAAGCAATGGAATTAGGTAATTCCTTTGTAGCCATTGTGGGGGATGGCGGGGAGTGAGACTGGGATGGGAGTTATTTATCATAAAAGATCTTAGAGAAAGCTCTTAGTACAACCTGACCAGCTTGTCAAAGAGTAATAATTTAAACCAAGGTCCTCTGATTGATTGTTCTAATCTTGGACCTCCCACTTTCAGTGGAAATTCTGTGCAGAGCATCCCTCCATGTCTAGACTAGAAGTGAATACGACCAGATTGAGATATTTCACTGACCAATTTACTGTTCCGTCTCCCCATTCTTAGAAAAGTCTAGGACAGAAAAGTACAAGCCCTGGATCTTGGAAGCCCAGTCACCAGGCCATGGTCTGTCTGCCACGTGGCATGTTTCAGAGTTTTATTTACCTCACCTTCACTTTTCTCCTTGGGAATATTATAAAAAATTCCTCTATGCTTAAGCCATGCTAGCAACTACAGAGGATATAAAAAGAACATAAAAGTAGAAATGAAAATGGAGGCAACAAATTCCATCTCATGGAGTTTTGCTGAAGTTGTCACCAATAGTAGGAGTAATGGTATTGATACTGAAAGGACTCATTGGTACTGAAAGGACCTAATAAAGAGCATTCTTGCCTTCTTCCCTGCAGAGTTCAGAACCAAATGAAAGGTAAGACAAAAAGTTAAGGTGAATGGCTGTCCGTATCAACTGTATTTTAAATTGGTAGAGTTCAACTCAGATTTTACTATACTCTCAAGGGCAATTACCTCCATATTTTTAAGAAATCAAAATGTACCACTACCCGCCAACTGTGGTGGCTCATACCCGTAGTCTTAGCACTTTGGGAGGCCAAGTCAGGAGGATCACTTGAGCCCAGGAGGTCAAGGCTGTAGTGAGCTGTGATCATGCCACTGGACTCCAGTCTGGGCTACAGAGAAAGACTCTGTCTCAGAAAAAAAAAAAAAAAAAAAAAGTAACTATATTAAACATCATATTAGAGAATGTGGCTTATATCACAGTCTTCCTGATAGGACTCAGACCCCGGAATTAGAATTTACTCACTCAATGCCTGAACTGCTAGACCATGTCTCATGGGAAAACTGTCTGTCTGAACTGAGGAGTTAAGCAGAAGATGTGCTCTTGCTGGTGGCTGCCTGCTGAAGAGAAAGGAGTTGGCTTTGCAGGCCCAGCTTCTTTTTCCAAACTCAGTAACCAAATTCTCTCCTTCTTCAGGGAAGCAGCCAGGATGGGGCAAGAATACAGGCATGTTCTCCAAGCAGAAATTCCTCCACCATAATAGGCAAGAACTACTCCTCCTTATGGATGTTACAGACAAAAGCTTTCTATATAGTTACATTTTCAGTGATTCATTAAGAAATTAAGAGTCCAATAAAATCTGAAACCTTATTAATTTTAAAATTAAAGTGATTAACTTTTGCATTGTCAATAACCAATCCATAAGGCAAATTAATAGTTTCTATAGAATTATTGAGGGATTCTTTTAATTATTAAGCAAATGCACTGATTTTAAGACCTTTCAAAGGAAAGTGGCCCTAAGTGTCTGTGGGGAATTGGTTCCAAGACATTCTGAGGATACCAAAATCCAAAGATGCCCAATTCGCTATGCATAATGGTGTAGTATTTGCTTATAACCAAGCACATGCTCCCAAATACTTTAAATTATCTCTAGACTACCTAGAATACCAAATACAATGTAAATGCTATGTAAAAAGTTGTTATACTGTATTGTTTAGGGACTAATGATATGGAGAAAATCTATATACATCAGTATAGGTACAATTTCTTTTCCAAATAGTTTCAATCCTTAGTTAAGTCTATGATGCAGAACCTGGGACATGGGGGGGGGGGGGGGGGGGGCGGGGGGCGCCTACCATAACACTCAAATGAAAAAGGATCATGCTAAATGTATGACACTTTTAGCTGTTAAAGTAACTAAACATGCATATGTATTTTGATCTTCCAGGGGAGTGGAAATGATACACAAAAGTCAGTTTTTAACTTTACTTCTCAATATGCACATATTTTGCCAACATGCCCTACCCTCAACTTGCTGATGAGTAAAGAAAGAATGAAAGGAAAAGGTACTGTGAGTTGCCCCATGTTTCCCTTTCCTTCTATGTTATTTTCAGCACAACTTATTGATTAATACAGGGAATTAATAAAACAAAAGACGTGACAAGGTTCCCTGGTCATGTGTTTCTTAGAACATTGCATTCTTCCTGTGTTTGAAACAAATTCTGGTTGGAACAGAAAATGTGGTCTTTTGAGACCGTTTGCATTCCCTACACACACACACACACACACACACACACACACACACACACACACGAGTCCTGGATGAAGCATCCTCACCTTATACTTGCTTTGAGTCTTGCTGAACTCGCTTATTTCATGGGTCCGCCAGAATTCTGTGTGCCTGGGGCAGTGGGAATGCTATCTGCAGATGGGGCAGCTAGGATGAATGGAGAAGCTATACTGCATGGATCTCCTATGCTCAGATGCAAGCTTTATTGTCCCATCATACTTTATGAAACACAAGTTCAAAGATAAATAATTCTTAAAATTTTCCAAACAGAGGCAGCAGAGAATGAGTCTGGAACACTTTTGAGCACGGGACCATGTGCAGTGGTACAGGTCACATGCTCATGAGGATCACATGCCCATGAAGAAAGATCACATGCCATGAAGCCAGCCGTGAGTAGAGGATAGGATTAGACCTGAGAAAGTTTGGGCCACAGATTAGCAGCAGGGAAGTCTGAGTTCCAGGATAGTGAACAACTGAAAGAGAGGAGCAAGTGTTGAAACAAGCCCCCACATATGCCTTTTTTTTTTTCTGACATGGTCTCACTCTGTTGTCCAGACTGGAGTACACTAGCATAATCTCAGCTCATTGCAACCTCTGCCTTCCAGGCTCAAGAGATCCTCCCACATCAGCCTCCTGAGTGACTGGGACTACAGGAATACGCCACGACACCTGGCTAATTATTGTATTTTTTTGTAGAGATGGGATTTCGTCATGTTGCCCAGGCTGGTCTGGAACTCCTGGGCTCAGGAGATCACCCTATTTGGGCCTCCCAAAGCCTAGGGACTATAGACGTGAGCCACCACACCTGGCCAACTCCCTATTCTTATTTTAAGCAATTGCTCTCACTTTTGCCAGGAGGTAAGAATACCAACAACAAATGGGCCTCATACCAACAGAGCACCAGGCTACATGCAATTGCTAGGTACAGTATTAGAGATTATTTACCCCTCATTTAATACAAAGGAATTAAGTTGCTATTCAAGTTTTATGGACCCAATTTAGACTTTGGGCTAAATTACCTTCCACTGAGCACAAAAGTATGTGAGTTTTGCTACATTTTTTTACCATCTGGCAACAACCAGTAAGATTAAATAAAAGTTTATTATAATTTTTCCAGTGATTTAGTAAAATTGGCATAAATATGCAAGTTTGGTAAATTAAACAGCTTTTAGGGTCCTTTAAACCCATTACATTTGTGATCATTTTAGTTTACAAAGTGCTATCACCTACAGAATTCCCATTTAACCCCCATCATAGCCCTGTGAAGTAAGATAGGCAGACATTATATCCCTAAGTATGAGTGTGTTTACAGGGCCTGCCCTGCCAGGGTGCTGGATTGGGTTGTATGAACCTTCATTGCCCCCACAGCCCCAGCTGATTGGAAAGGTGGAAACACTTAATACAAGGGAAATCAGAACGTAAGCTAGACAATGTCCTGGTGTGACCAATCTCTAAAAAATGAAATGGGCCAACTGGATGTATCTCTCACAGAGAGAACATAACGTGTCCAATATCGACCTCCTTGTACAGATCAGACTGTTCACATTTCTCAAATAGACCTACTGAGAAATTTTTCTAAACTGTTTTGTTCTTAGTCTTCTCCGTCTTAGTAAAAGGCATTTCCAGCCACTCATTTGCTCAGCAAAAGGCCTAAGAATCATCCTCGTTCCTTCCTTTTCTCTCCCTGCTATCTCTCAGCATGCTCTGCAAATTCTTTTTATAGCTTTAGTCTATCTGCTTCTTCTCATTCCCACTGACCACCTCGAGACCAAGCTATAATTATCTCTTGTCTAATTTTGCAATAGCCTCAAAGCTAGTCTCCCCTGCTTCCATTCTTGCCCCTTTGGTAATCCATTTTCTACACAATAGCCATTGTGAGCTTTATAGAATGTAAATCAAACCATGCCACTTACATAAAGTTTTTCAGAGTTTTTTCATAAGGAAAAAACTCATTGCCCTGACTTACAAAGCTCTGCGTGATGTGGAATTTACATTCTTCTCTAAGCTGCCTCCTACCAATCCCTTCAGCTACAATGGCCTTTGTTAGCTCCTGGACCCATTAAGCTCTCCCCACCCCAGGGATCTTGCAAGGCCTATCTTGAAATCATTTTTGTGGGGACTGGCTTACATATCACCTCCACTTGGAAGCCTTCACTGATCATGTTTCCCCCAACACCGCCAAAGTAATTCTCTACCCAGTTACTCTCCACCTGGCTCCCATTCATTCCCATCATAGAATGTACCAGAGTTTGTCTTATTTATGTCTCTGCTTGTTCATTGGCCATTTCTCTCCATCAAATGTAAGTTTTATGAAGACAGGGACCTTGTCTAAATTGTTTATTACTGTAGCCCTAGCACATAGAGTATTTCCTGGCACATAATATGTATTAAATATTTTTTTCTTTAAATGAAGAATAGAGAGGAAGTCAAATAGACATATTAAAATTTTCAGATGTAGTGGAGATTGGGGCAACCTGAGGGACCAAGGGGAAATAAAAATTATGCACACATAAGGGAGAAAGGAGACAGGAACATGATTGCGGAAATAACCCCAAATCCGAGAAAGAAGAAATACAGGCTCTAGAGCTACTTTCAGTGGGAACAATGTCCAAGTTCTAAATTCAGGACAGATGTATCCTGACAATAAACTCTTTTTGCCAGACACCAACCAAAGTTTCAAGTTTTTGTTTTTTTTTTTTGTTTTTTTTGCTTAGAAAACTAAAGGTTATTCTGCAGCTTTGTCTTATGACAGTCGCTGTGAATAGGCATCCTAGACGACCTATCCAACCCTATGGCTGGCAAGAAAGACACAGTAAACAACCATGAAGATCACATGGAATGGGTGAAGGATGGCATCCCCAATGAAGAGATGCACCAGATAAAAATGACATGTCCTCTAAGACTAGCCTACCCTAGACCCCTCCCAAATGCCTTAGCATTCCCTGAACACACACACTCTTCTACATGACCAGGGCTTTGCGCTTGTTCTCTGCCTCAAGTACTCTTCACTGCTAGCTGCCTAGTGTACTCAAAATGGGATGGTTACTCTCAAGGCCCTCCATGTATGCTTCAACAGTAGCCAACTCACAGCCCTGTGTTCTTCATCTTTGTTTACATTTCTGTCTTTCTTGGTCAGACAGTGAAAGTCTTAGTTTCGGGGACAGTGAGCAGGTGCTCAACGCAATAGGTGCTACACAAAGAAATGGGCACCTGATTATTTTCAAAGGTCACGCAGCTAATGACTCACGGGGTCAAAATTAGTATCCAGTGTCTTTCCCTTGGTTCTTTCTTCAAATCTTGTGTGGCATTATCATTGTACAGATGGTTATGAAGAAAAACTTTCCTGATGATCATAGCAAAAACCTTAGTTTGGGGATTAATGTTGAAGAAAAGCAAAACAATTCTCTACTGAATAAATAAGTACATAAGGCCTCATAATGTTCTACTAAAATAAATTGTATCATTGGAGTCGTGGTAACTGAGGGAAATTTTCTATTTTTAAGTTCTTTTTACAACTCTTGTAAGAGTCAGTATCCCAGCAAATATTTACCCAACATGTACTTATTTAATGGCTACTGGATAGGAGACTCCTTGCACCAGCAACTGGGGACAAAAAGGTAAATAAGACATGTCTCCTGCCCTTGAGAAGATATAATCAATAAAGGAGTACACAGCAGCCTACATGATCCTTTAAAATCGAGTAAATCACATCACTCTTCTGAAAACAAACAAACAAAAAACCTCCACTGGGTTTTCTATCTCATTCCTGGTAATCTCCAAAGCCCTTGCTATGACTTAGAAGACCCTCCTCGCATAGCCTCCTTTACTTTTCTCACCTCATCTTCCACTGCTCCAGTACTCCCAGGTTTCTGCCCCAGGCCTTTGAACTTTCATTTCTCTACCTGAAGTATCCTTCACCAAATATCCATAGTTCAATCCCTCATTTCTTTAGGTCTCTCCTCAAAGGCCTTCTCAGCTAAAAGGACTTTCCTGTCCACACTGTCCACCACTCACCTACCAACATCATTCTCTAACCCTTGTACCTGGCTTCATTTTTCTTTAAGCATTACTACTAACTGATATTTTAGATTTAGGGGGCACATGTGCAGGTTTACTACATAGGTATATTGCATGATGCTGAGGTTTGTGGGTGTGAATTATTCCGTCATCCAGGTAGTGAGCATAGTACCCAATAGGTAACTTCAGCTCTTTCCCCTCTTCTTCTTTCTTCCCTGTAGTAGTCTCCAGTGTCTATTGTTCCCATTTTTATGTTCATGTGTACCCAATATTTAGCTCCCACTTATAAGTGAGAACATGTGGTATTTGGTTTTCTGTTTCTGTGTTATTTCACTTAGAATAAAGGCCTCCAGCTGCATCCATGTTTCTTCAAAGGACATGATTTTGTACTTTTTAATGGCTGTGTAGTATTCCACTGTGTATAGATACCACATTTTTTATCCAATTAACTGTTAATGGCCACCTAGGTTGATTCCACGTCTTTGCTATTGCGTGTGAATAGTGCTGTGATGAACACACAAATGCATATGTCTTTTTGGTAGAACAGTTTGTTTTCCTTTGGGTATACACCCGGTAATAGGATTGCTGGGTCAATTGGTAGTTCTCCGTTCTTTGAGAAATCTCCAAACTGCTTTCCACAGTGGCTGAACTAATTTACATTCCCACCAACAGTGTATACAAATTCCCTTTGTTGTTTTTTGACTTTTTAATAATAGTCAGTCTGAATGGTGAAATGGTATCTCATTGTGGTTTTGATTTGCATTTCTCTGATGATTAGTGATTACGAGCATTTTTCATGTTTGTTGGCTGCTTGTATGTCTTCTTTTGAAAAAATGCATGTTCAAGTCTTTTGCCCAGTTTTAAAGGGAGTTATGTTGTTTTTGTTTGTTGAATTGTTTAAGCTCCTTATAGAGTCTGAATATTAGGTCTTTAGTGAATATATACTTTGCTCATATTTTCTCCCTTTCTGTAGGTTATCCGTTGACTGTCGATAGTTTCTTTTGCTGTGCAGAAGCTCTTTAATTAGGTCCTACTTATCAATTTTTATTTTATTGCAATTGATTTTGAAGACTTACTCATAATTTCTTTCCCAAGGCCCACGTCCAGAATTATGTTTCCTAGGTTTTCTTCTGGAATTCTTATAGTTTGAGGTCTTGCATTTTAATCTGTAATCCATCTTGTATATGGTGAAAGACAAGGCCCCCATTTCATTCTTCTGCATATGGCTAGTCAGCTATCCCAGCACCATTTATTGAATAGGGAGTCTTTTCCCCATTGCTTATTCTTGTTGACTTTGCCAAAGATCAGATGGCTTTAGGTGTGTGGCTTTATTTCTGTTTTTTTTTTTTTTTTTTTTTTTATTCTGTTCCATTGGTCTATGTGTCTATTTTTATGCCAGTACCATGCTGTTTTTGTTACTATAGTCTTACAGTATAATTTGAGGTCAGATTATGTGATGCCTACAGCTATGTTCTTTTCACTTAGGATTTCATGGGCTATTCAGGCTCTTTTCTGGTTCCATGTGAATTTTAAAATAATGTTTGTTAATTCTGTGGAAAACGATGATAGTTTGATAAGAATAGCATTGAATCTGTAGACTGATTTGAGTAGTATGGCCATAATATAGTTTGGATATTGTCCCCCAAATCTCATATGAAAGTATAATCCACAATGTTGGAAATGGAGGCTGGTGGGAGGTGTTTCGGTCAAGAGGGCAGATTCCTGGTGGCTTGGTGCTGTCCTCATTATAGTGAGTGAATTCTCATGAGATCTGGTTGTTTAAAAGTGTGTGTAACCTCCCCCGCCAGCCTTGCTCTTATTCTTGCCGTATGACATGCCTGTTCCTGCTTTGCCTTCCACCATGAGTCAAAGCTCCCTGAGGTCTCCCCAGAAGTCAAGGAGATGCTGGCACCGTGCTTGTACAGCATGCAGAACCATGAGCCAATTAAACCTCTTTTCTTTATAAATTACCCCATCTCTAATATTTCTAAACAGCAACACAAGAATGGCCTAACACTGGCCATTTTAATGATATTGGTTCTCCCAATCTATAAGCATGGAATGTTTTTCTATTTGTTTGTGTTATCTGTGATTTTTTTCAACAGTGTTTTATAGTTCTCCTTGTAGAGATCTTTCACTGCCTTGTGTAACCTCTCTTTCTCTCTCTCTGCCTCTGTTTTTCTCTCTTACACACACACACTCTCTCTTTCAGACACACACACACAAACACACACAAAATTATAAGCTTCTTTAAACAAGAATGTGTGGTTTTATCCATATTCAACAAGTGGTTGTTGAATGACTTAATGAATGAATTAGTACATTTCATAAATACTTTATTGCAAACTTTATCAAAATATACATAATTATGCAATTACAACAATTACTCTCTTAAACTGTACTGGTGATAGCTCTTACTAAGAACTAAATCTGGATGTTTAGGCTAGAACCTGGCCCTTGTTGAGGAGGCTGTTTCTTATTTCTAGAGAACCATTAGATACAAGACACTGGACCAGATATTGTGAAAGAAACAAATGTGGTTAAAGTAAGATGTAGACTTTAATGGAATTTTGATTTATTAGGAGAGATAAAATTTACATCTGATCATACAAATGTAGTCAAGTGGCAGTTTGAAGACCGAGTATGTAATAAAGTCTCAGAAGAGAAAAAGAACACTTGTTGGGAAGATCAGAGACTGAAAGGATACATTGATGTTTCAATTATGTATTGAAGAATAAGTAAACACGCGGAAAAGAAAATTGCCTACTAAAGAGATGTAGAAAACAAAGCCATGAGATGATAGGAAAAAGTATAGTCTACCTTGAGTAACACTAATGGGAGTAAAAGAGATGGAGTGATCCACTGAGATCCCAGGAGCCAGTGAATATGCTCAATATTTGAAATTGTTTGAAATTGTGGGAGGCAGATGTGCAAGCCTGTGCTCAAATCTACACTGGGTCTCATGGACAAATCTAACCTTGAAACCAGTTCTTCAGCAAAATTAAAATATCAGTACCTCCTTCTCAGAGTTCTAACAAAATAACATTTTGAAAAGTACTGCCACATATTATATTTCTTTAATACTGTGTCTTCATTCTTCCAAAGACATTGTCTAAGTCATAGAAGAAATTTGGACAAATGGATGACACAATAAGAGCTTTTCCTTATTACCTAAGAGATTTGGTGTGATTTGGTTTTCCCTTTACCTGGTATTTCTGAAATGCCAAACTCAATTTCTTGTTCCTCTATATGTCAACTATGTACATGATGTCAACATTAGCCTCTTCTTTATACATATGCCACAAGATGGAGTATCCAAACCTAAACATTCAAAATAGAAACCTGAAAAAGTTATGAGGTCATGGAGCCAGACAGCCTGGGTTGGATGCTGCCTTTTCCATGCAATAGTTGTGTGACCTTGTAATGCCATTGAACATCTCTGTGTCTAGTGGTTGATGCTATGACAATTAAATAAGATAATGGATGTCAAGTACTTAACACAGACTTGAGACATAGTAAATGCTTCATATATATTTAGCTATTATGATCCCATTGAAATTCTCTTAGATCCTAACTGGACAACATATAACAATTAGTAATTTAGTTTTCATCCTCTTTTGTTAATAATATGCTATATTAAAATGGACCTTTAAAGAGTAATATGTACCTGACATTGAAAGGAATAAAAAATTGGATTTCATAAAGATGAAAAAACCTTCACATATCAAAGGACACCATCAAAAGAGTAAAAGAATCCATACTACCCATAGCGAGCTACAGATTCAGGGCAATCCCTATCAAAATACCAACAACATTCTTCATAGAAATAGAAAAAAAAAAATTCTAAGCTTCATGTGGAACCACAAAAGACCCTGAGTAGCCAAAACAATCTTGAGCAAAAGGAACAAAGCTGGAGGCATCTATGTGACTTCAAGATATACTACAAAACTATAGTAACCAAAACAGCATGGTTCTGCCATAAAAACAAACATGTGACATATAGACCAACAGAACAGAATAGAAACCCCAAAATAAATCCATGCATTTACAGCCAACTGAATTTCAACAAAGGCTCTAAGAACACACATTAGGGAAAAGACAGTGCCTTCAATAAGTGGTGCTGGGAAAACTGAATATACAAATGCAAAAAAAAAAAAAAAAAAAGAAAGAAAGAAAAAAGAAAAAGAAACTAGACCCCCATTTCTCACCATGTACAAAAAATCAACTCTAAATGGATTAAAGTTTAAATACAATACCTGAAATTATGAAACTACTATATGAAAATGTAAGGGAACTATTTCGTGATATTAGTCTGGGCAAGGACTTTTTGGATAGAACTTCAAAAGCACAGACAACAAAAGCAAAGATAGACAAATGGGATTGCATCAAACTAAAACGCTTCCGTACAGCAAATGAAACAATTAACAGAGTGAAGAGATAACGTACAGAATGGGAGAAAATATTTGCAAACTATGCACCTGGCAAGAGGTTCATATCCAGAATACATAAGGAATTCTAACAACTTAATAGCAAAGAAACCAAACAATCCAATTTTAAAATGGGTAAAAGATTTGAATAGACATTTCTCAAAAGAAGATATAGAATGCCCAACAAACATATACAAAATGCCCAACATCACTAAGCATTAGGAAAATGCAAATCAAAACCACAGTGAAATACCACTTTGCACCCACTAGGATAGCTATAATTTCAAAAAATAAAAATAACAATTCTTCTGGTGGAAGTGGAGAAATTGAAAATGTTTTACGTTGCAAGGGAATGTAACATGGTTCAGCTATTGCAGAAAACATTTTTGTGATTCCTCAAAACATGAAACATAGAATTACCATTGGACCCAGCATTTTCACTTCTGGGTATATATCCAAAAGAATTGAAAACTGCATACATGTGCGTGCATATTCATAGGGGAACTGTTGAAAAAAGCCAAATTTCCATCAACTCATGAATGGACAGACAAAATGTGGTATACACTTACAGGGGAATACGATTCAGCCAGAAAAAATGAAGTGCTGATACATGCTACATCGATGAACCTATAAAGCATTACGTTAAATGAAAGAAGCCAGACACAAAAGATCACATATTGTATGATTACAGTTATATGAAATATTATATATTCAGAATAGGTAAATTCATAGCAACAGAAAGCAGATTGGTAGTTGCCAGCAACTGGTGGGGGAGAGGAATGGGGAGAAACTGCCAAATGGGTATGGGGTTTTCCTTTGGGATAATTTCATTTGATGGAAATGTTTTAGAACTAGGTAAATGTGGCAGTTGTACAACACTGTGAAAATACTAAATGCCACTGTTCATTTTTAAACGGTAAATTTTATGTTATGTGAATCTCATTTCAAAACAAATGAAAACAAAATGATCATCTCCATAAGATATTAGCATTACAGCCTTTCCTAATTGATCTCTCCTATTTTATACTCTCACAGCATATGTTCCCTCCATAATGCCCTTTTATTCCATGTGTTCTACTTTGTTTCAATGCACATCTATTACAAAGGTCAGTAAACTATGTCCTGCAGGCCAAATTTGGCCCACTGCTTGTTTTTGTGTGGCCCACAAGTTAAGAATTGTTTTTTACGTTTTTAAATGGTTGAAAAATATTAAAACAAGAATAATATTTTGTGAGACATGAAAATAGTTTGACACTTAAGTTTCAGTGTCCATTCAGAAAGCTGTTATTAGTTTATGGTTACTCTCATTCTCTTACAACATACTGTCTACGATTGTTTTCATTCTACGGTACCAGATCTGAGAACAGAGATTACATGGCCTGCAAAGTAAAAACTATTCACCATCTGCCCCTTTACAAAAAATGTTGTTGACCCCTGATGTACTTGATCATAATAAGCTTCTAAGTAGAGGTAATCTCTCACAGCACCCAGATTGATGATTTGTACATTCTAGAGAGTTGATAAATGTCTCTTGCATAAATACTGCTGTAAAATTTTTACTATTCAAATGCATGCCACAGGATTTCTGCTTCTATATGCTAATAAAATTGAAAGCACTAATTTCTTTGTATTTTTACAAAGTTTGACACCTCGTTTGATATTTGGCACATGAATTCTACAAAAGACTTTTTTAAACAGAAACTCCAAGCTGCAATGAGAATGCATCATACCCAAAAAGAGAAGTAATTTTACAGTCTTCTTTAAAAATATGAAATAGATGCTTATGTTGAAATCTTGAAAATTACACTAATGTGCCACTCAAACTTTAAACGTCAGTACATAAAACTATGTTAGTTTTCTAGCACAAAAATAAATGAAGGATTAAAAAGTTCTGATACCTAGCATTGCCTCTCTGGAGGATAAATTCAGAACCAGTATAACACTAGTCTTTAAAAACTCCTAAAATTAATATTTAATTTATTAGGACAAACAGAATTCTATAATCCATTTTACAAAGTGAGTCACCACGTATGTTCAAGAAAATGTAGGTAAATATGTAAATACCAAACATTATTGGAGTAGATTGTGGGGAGAAAAGAGGTAACAAAAAGAAACATAGAGACTATGTTTTTATCTTGATTGTGAAGGATAAATGATCCAGAATCTTCGTAAGACAAAAGTGATACTAAGCAGTAATCACTTACGTTTCTTAAGCATATTTTTAGCAAAATTATTCTTTGACTCTTAATATTTTCATTATTACTTTTATTTCTCTGTTTTGCAAAGGAGATTGCCTGGGTGTGTGGGACTGTCAGTATAATCAAGCCAGCAGTCAATCCAGTGAAATTGATGTCATGTGAAGAGCACCCATTTGGAGGTCTGAAGATCTCAGCATAGAGCCAAGCCACCTTAAACCTTTCATCATCCATGATGAAGAAGGTGACTACATGGTTTCTGAGATCCTTTCATTCTCATATTCTGGGAGACTAAGTAATAAGTTTAATTCTGACATTTGTGATTGACTATTCAACAGATTTGAATGAATCACATTTTTATAAATAATATATGTATTAGGCTTTTGTACTTCTTCTTTCTCAAATATTCTATGTGTACCTACTAGTGTAATAACCCTGTATTAAATAGGGCAATATGAAAGAGTTTATGAAGGCTTAAAGAGCTATATGAATGTAAGTTGTTTTTATTAAATAAAAATCATACAATGTTAGTGTTAAGGCCAGAAGGCCTTAGAGATCATCTTACATGACTTCATTTCACAGATGAGAAAACTGTGGTCCAGAGAGGTAAAATGCTATAGATTCAAAGATTCAAGCTTTTCTATTATTCTGTGTTACCCCATTTACAGTTAAGAATTGCATTCCAGGCCGGGCACAGTGGTTCACACCTAATCCCAGCACATTGGGAGGCCGAGGCAGGAGGATCACTTGAGGTCAGGAGTTTGAGACCAGCCTGGCCAACATGGCGAAACCCTGTCTCCACTAAAAATACAAAACTTTGCTGGGCATGGTGCCCCAGGCCTGTAATTCCAGCTACTTGGGAGGCTGAGGCAGGAGAATTGCTTGAACCCAGGAGGCAAAGGTTGCAGTCAGCCAAGATCATGCCACTGCACTCCAGCCTGGCCAACAAAGCAAGACTCCATCTCAAATAATAATAATAATAATAATAAAATAAGGAATTGCATTCTAAAGTATTACTGTCCTTGCAGTATTTGCCTATATTGGCTTTCTCAGTTATAATTTATATTTTTTATTCAAGGAGCAGTCTATTTTCTCACGCTCTTACTTTTGTATTCCCATGGCTTGATTTTAAGCTAGTTTCTATGTCTGCAAAACACTGTATTTTCTGACTGGGTTTATCAAACAATGATATCTAAGTAATATATTTGTATTTCATCCAAGAATAAGAAGTATACAGCTCATTAGAATTTAGAGCTAATAATGTAAAACGAAGAAAAATAAACAAAGATAAAATAAGGGTAAATTGTTGCCTTATCTGGACAATTTTGATATCAGATTCCTCAAGACTATGGTTTTATAAAGAGACATAAATTAATTTATTAAATCATATCTTCTTAACCAGAAAATCAACAATAGTAGTAAGATACTCTGGCAAGGTCCATTCATTCAGTCATTCAACAAACATTTATCGAGCCCTATAAATAGCAAGGTCTTGTTGGAGACCTTAACTAAAAGGCACAGATTAATAAGTTCCTTCCTAGGAAGGAATTTAAGAAATAATAATAATAATTCATTGAGTCTTTACTGTGTGCCATGCCCTGTACAAAGCGTTTTACGTGAATGATCTCTTTTGATCTTCAAGACAATATGAGCTATACACCAGTATATTAATGTGAACTTTAAGTGAAATACAATATAAAGCATCTAGTATAGTGCCTAGAACATACTAGATTCTCACAAAATATTAATTTTCTTTTGGTCCCCCTTTTATTTCACAGCAGACATCATAATTTTTCCTTCTAGAAGATATATCCCAGAAAGTAGTGGATTTCCAGAGCTGAATGAATGATACAACCAAAAGAACCTGCTGGTTGAACATAGGAAATACCCCCAGACCCAAGGTAAGGCTTCGAGCAGTGGAATGAAGCTCAGCTAAAGGCAGGAATTGGACAGCCACCCATCTGAAGGCACTGGGGCCCAGGACACCCTGGAGATGCTTGGAAGTGGGAAGTAAGCAGAGGCTCCACCATCAAAGGTTGGAGGAGAAGGGGTCTGGGCTCCTCTCAGTCATGTACAAGTTCCTGCAGTGGAGGGAAGTCCAATTCCAAGAAACACAGCGAAGGAAGCGTGGGCAGAGGCACAAATAACAGATTGGATGCCCTAGCCTAGAGCCTTCAGAGCGTGGCTTCCAGAACCACAACAAACTCCAACAGACTTTCCACAGAGATGGGAAGGAAGTTGCTAGAACAAACACTATCCTGAAACTTGCCCCAAATCTGAACCTAATCAAACCCCAATGTTTTTTTGAGGTTAGAAAAAGCCTGGCTTAGCATTTTTAAAACAATATCTATTTGCCTTTTGTCTCCCATTTGCAGCCAGAAGTGGAAGTTCTAAAAACCCATTAAAAACTTTGGGTTTTATTTTGTATTTATTTCTTTACTATACGCTTTGCCTGGCCAAAACCAGAAAATGCTGGAATGGCACAAGCTCATTCTCCTGAGATATCCAGATCAAAGTTGTTTGGAACTGCTTGGCGAAATATCTGAATTTTTCCATTCTTATCCAGACCAATGCCTCCAATCCCTTGCAATTTACTCATATGCATCCACCTTCTCAAATGTTCTGAGGCATTTCTTTCAGCACACACACTGGCCTTCAAAGGGTAACAAGAAATTGTGTGCTGGCAGAAGCTGTATTTTCAAGTTTATGCCTTTAATTCATTATCCGACAAAGAGAACGAGAACTTCTGGCAATTTTATCCACTCTATGTATTCCATATAGAGTAAAGTATAGGAAGAGCAATTTCAAAGACCCTCTTGCATAGAGATTTATTTGTTGGCAGTATATTTTACACTGCTAAATTATTATCCTCTCTCTTAAGTGTGGAATCCAGTTTGGCCAAGTAAAACTTTAAAGCAGCTCATATAATCCTACCAGCAAATTTACTGGGAAACTGGTCTTGTTCCTTTCATAGTGCCTTAGAGAAATGTCCCTAGGGACAGGGGGTTAGCAAAACTTGCCCTATCAGATACGTTGTATTTTTGTTGCAGAACTCACATTTTACACTTATTTCCCCACAGGTCATTCTTATTCTAAGTGGCCTTAATCCATAGATGTTACCTTTCAGGAACGTATTAAGGGTGTATAATGCAGTGCATGCTACAATGTTAATCTCGTCTTCATAAAAATACTTCAATTTATCGTCTATAGATTTCTTTTCCTGTGGTCATTTCAATCTTGATTTTTTTCCAAGAGGTACAAAACTAGAATTTGCCTCACATAAAAGTCAACTCTTAGAGAACTCTTCCACCTTTTCATTAAAATGAAGAAAATGTATGATGTTGCCTTACTCAAAGCTACTGAGAAAACATCCCAGTAATGTGCCTCCTTACCTGTTACATGTTTTAGCCTCAGTTCCTCTTTGGGTACTTGGGTATTTTTTCAAGTATTCTGCATACCCTTGGCTATTTCTGGGTGTGTATTTGAAACCATCTTCATTAGCATAGTATTTTTCTAATGCCAAATGAAAAACATTTTTGTGATCAGATAAATGAACTTCTAAGGTCAGCAAGCCTGTCTCAGTTTCTAATGTTTCCAAAATATACAAGTGATTCTTTAGCTTTATAAATCTCCACCTGCTTCTTTCTTTCATGTAATTTGCCTTTGTTCAGTTATTTTGCACCACCCCTGGAGTGTTTTCAAATATATTTTAAACCCCCAAGCAACCCCATTTCAGCTGATTGACTTCAGAGAACTCTAATGCTGGCCAGGCATTTTGCTGCAACCCCATTTAGACTCAGCAGGAAGAGCAGATTTAAAAGGCAGATTACGTTTTTAGCTTTTTAAAAACTGCTTTATTAGAGAGGCTAAAAGCCACAGTGGTGGTAAGCTGAATTCTTTTGAAATACAAGCAACTTCAAGACATCTAGGGAGCAGCTCCTCACCCGTGGAGCTCCTCCCTTTGGGTTTCAATGATGGCAGGGACCAGCTGGCTCCAAGTATTTTTCTTAAGGGTCCTTGTGGCTCCAACAACAGAATCCCTAAAAGCACCAAAGAGGTTTCATTTAAGGGTCGAAGACCTTTGAAAAGTAGCTCACCGAGGTTCCTGACTCTGGACTTCTGGCAGGCCATTTTGTGTGAAAGTGTTGTTCCATACTGGCTTCTACTGAAATGGAGGGGTTGGCCAGGGGGCAATAGGTAGGGAACTATGATGAGGACATGAAAGCCACTTACAGAAGAGGTGAGAATACCTGCAGGCCTCATTCCTGTGGCAGGCATCTGGGAGTCCCAAAAAATGGCTAAAAAAAAAAAAAAATGGATGGATGGATAGACAGATAGCATGGATGCATGGATAGAGAGATAGATAGAGAGATAGAAAGAGAGAGAGAGAGAGAGAGCTAGACTGACAGACAGACGGAGGCCACAGTAGTGGCTACTGCTTCACACACCATCTTAAAACATGTGCTACTACTAATCAATGCATTCCTTCTCACATACTTGGGGTTTTGTTGGTATTATACCAAGAGCTGCTTATAGAGCCATTGAGTGTTGCTGAAAAGAGGCTGAACATATTGAGATTTCTAGAAAGGCTATGAGATTCATTCCATACGGAATCTCATTGTGTTCAGAGGTTTTGAGAGGAAGTAAACACAACCAGATTTCAAGAATGTTTGTAGAAAAGGTATACTAAGACTATTTAAAGGCAAGGTTAAAACAGGATTAAACCAGAGATCTAACTAATCATACCGTGCAGACGCAGGGCGTATGTGCTGCCACCACTCCCTCTGTGTCCAAAGAGAACATCAGAAACCAATCATAACTCACCTGCTAAGCCCAGAACAGCCTTAGAATCTTTCTTGGCAGGCTGATGCCATCCTGGATTAAACAGAAGATAGCGCTAAGGATGTATACGGATCAGGTTAGAACCCAACACAGATGGACATGGTGGCTCATGCCTGTAATCCCCGCACTTTGGAGGCTGAGATGGGCGGATCACCTGTGGTCAGGAGTTCGACACCAGCCTGGCCGAGATGGCAAAACCCCGTCACTACTAAAAATACAAAAATTAGCCGGGTGTGGTGGCACAAGCCTGTAGCCCCAGCTACTTGGGGAGTTGAGGTAAGAGAATCACTGGAACCAAGGAGGCAGAGGTTGCAGTGAGCCGAGATTGCACCACTGCACTCCAGTCTGGGTGACAGAGTGAGACTCTGTCTCAAAAAAATTGTTAATTAATTAATTAATTTTTTTTAAAAAAAGAACCCAACACAAATTCCCACGGGCAGGGCTAACAGGTGGCAAAAGCAAGTGGAGCCAGCAGAATGGAAGCAGGAAGAATGTCAAGTGAATGCCCTACCAGAACAGGGCAGTAGGTGCTCAGCTTCAGAAGATGTTACCCTGCAGGAATCACGGGCTTGTGTCACTAGATTTTTTAAGAGTAAATAAAACCAAATTTTTACTTGAAATCTCTTGATTTTTAAATGCTGGATCCAAAAAGAGGGGGAGAAATTAATGCTATGTAAGCCAAACAAAATACGTATGCAGGAAAAAAAAAAAAAAAAAAAAAGACATCTGCTTGTTAATGTAGCCTCCAGGCTTAGGAGAATTGAAGGAAGATTTCACTTTGCTCTTGTCTTGCCTGAACCACCTTGCCACTATCTGCAGCTTAAAAACAAAAGAAAACCATCTCACCAGGGCTTACAGAGGGCATGTGACAAATTGCAGAAAATTATAGCCAACATTTTGTGGTTGCTGATCTTCCCTGGGTTACACACTAGCAGAGGCCTAAAAAAACAGGCAAACTTCAAAGATCAAAGTTTCCATGCTGCAGAGGGGACTTTTCAACCAGCTTGCTTTTGTCTGGTTCCTCCCACCCCCAACCCCTTTTTGTCAATCACAAAGCAGTTGTCACAAAGTTCAGATTCTGACATTGTCAGAGGCTAATCATGCCTTTCACTCATAGCTTATTTCAGTATTCCAACCCTCTAGGTCTTGGTCTCTTTTAGGGCTGTTTACATACAATTTCCTTCTGGGTGGAGCTTTGTTTTTTCTTTCCTTCTTTTGGGGCTGTTGTTTTTTCTTAAAATAGGAGGTCATTTCAGGCAGAAATGTGTTTTCGCCTTTTTCTTCCTCTATGGCTGGGACTGGGGCCCTTTTGGAAAGAAGGAAATTTCCACTTTGTTTACAAGGAGGGGTTGGTTTTCTTTGGATATCCCATTAATTTTCTGGGTAGGGAGTTTGATGTTCCTAGGATTATCTAAGGAGATCAAGAGAGGCATTTTAAAGGCCCTTCTTCATTTTTTTTAATGTTACACTCTCTGTTTTTCTTATTCTTTTTATCTAACTTGTTCACATTTTTCTAATGAATTTAAGTTTCCTGTATGTCTGTCCTTGCGTTGCAGCTTTCTACCCTAATTTTTTAGCTTTAGTTGTCAATCTGGTTATTTGACCAACATTCTGGACCAATTCCAGCATGAGTCACAGCTTTATACTTTTAAATGGAAAAGTAATATTCCCCTTCTCTTTAAAATGCAGCCATGACCCATTGCCATTGCTGCAAAAGGCAGACTTGATTATGCATGTCTTTCTCTACTGTATTCTCCCATCTTCATGGGCCACATGTCAAGCAATTCATCGCCCACATCAAATAATGTCAATAGGCACCCAGGTGGGAGTGAACTGTTCTAAGCCTCACTCAGAGTTTACCCTTGTCCTCTGGAAGAATGCATTCTAAGAAAACAGCACATTAACTGAAAAAAAAAAAAAAAAGTTTCCACAGCCAACAGAAGAAAATCCTTTAAGGCATATCTTGTGATGACTTTATAGGTTTGATGCCAAAGAAATATTAAATAATTTATTCAAGACCACTCCCAATATATGATTTATTTAAAGGGTCATGTTTACTAACATGTCATACTAAAAAACCTAAATTAAATGGAATGAAGAATCCCATCTCAGAATTCGATTCTTTAGGACCATTCCATTTCGTAAATGCTTATTATTCATTCTAAACCGAAGAAGAAAGGTTAATAATGACAAATAAGGTCTATGGTAAGGATTGAGATCAAGAAAGGCAGTTTAAAATAGTGATTAGGACCATGCATTTGGAGCCAGGCATATGTGGGATGGGTACACATCAGCTAGTACCAATGTGTCTCAGGCAAGTTACTTACTACATCTATTCTTCAATTTGCTCAGCAGTAAAATAGAGATAATAACAGTACCTGCTTCATGGAGTAGTAAATAACTATGTTAAAGACCTAGTAAGTGTTCATTATAATCACCAACAGCAATAATTCCAACCTTCATAGGGTACTTTTATTATGCATGAGGTACTACCTTTACTTGAATAATTCTATGAAGTAGGTATCATTATTATTATCCTCATTTTACCTGTAAGGAAACTAGAGACTCAGAGAAGTTAAGTAACTTATCCAGGGTCACAGAGCTACTAAGTAACCAATCCAGGATTCCAACCTGAGTGAACTGGCATACAGCCTGAGCCCTTAACCACTATGTAGCTTTTAACATCCTTTTAATGTGTAATGAGTCTTCCCTATTCCAAGTGTTTGTTGTTCTAAGGCCATTCTATCATTAACTCAACTTCCTATGTTGCCTATGACTGCATATAGTGTTGTACACTGAGCAGAGATGCTGAAAATGGCAAATTTGTTAAAACAGTCTCTCTCTCTCTCTCTCTCACACACACACACACACACACACACACACACACTTACATGGTTGTTTATTTATCCTGACTGTACTCTACCTGCTAAGTCAGAGAAGTAAATGATGGATATAAAATATATATCTACAGTATAAAAAGAGGAAGCAGTTTCTAATTCATTTTTGCCTTTTAATTAACCAATAATTAGTTATTTAAAACTTCTCATTCCTCCTAGCATTCTGATTAACTGATTTTTTTTGTTGTTATTTTATTCCTACAATAAAATAAATACATGTGGTAGAAATTACAGTCAAATAGCTTCCATTCCAAAAGGTACAAACTGCTCTAATTTATCTAGTTTAGAGAAGCAACAGTTTTAGAGTAAACTGTTGGTGAAAGTCCAAGTAACATTTTTACTGTCCTGAGAAATGAAATTTGAAGAATTGGAAGGCGTAGGAGGCCATGACGCCAGAGATAGAAATATAAAACAGGGCCAGCAGTTTGTCACAGTGATACATTCTGATAATCAAGAAGTTAAATATCACAGGATATGTTTGCAAATCTATTACAATATGCTGTTCTTGTAAAATTATATAAAATATGCTGTGCTAGAAATATCACTTATATTTTATTGTATATTTTATGTTATCACACATGACCTCATTTGATTTGCACAGGAGAAATGATATTAGATGAGATGGATGGTAGAAATAATATCAATCCATTTTATGTAGGAGGAAACTGAGGCTCAGAGAGTCAATGACTTCGCCTAGGTCACACAGCTTGCAGAGCCAAGACTTACCATTTTTTGCTATTTCTACTAAGTCACAATTCTTACTGGCACTTTTGCTGAGCCTCCCTTGACAGTTTCCTTAGACCAAGATGGCTGTTCTCCAAGGGGTGAGAACAAGGAATGATTTTTGTAAGGAAAGGTCCAGAACAAGAAGTGGTAATGCATGGGTACACCCTTCCCAAATCACTTTAGAAGGCTAAGCAGGGCTGGAGGAGAGGAGGTCATTGGCAGGAGAGGGGAAAACTACAAAGGGCAAATGTCCCAACTTTCCCACATCTGGCTATGCTCATTCCACATTTTATTTTGTGTTAAAACTACTGGCTCTTGATTCAAATTGCAAGGGTGGAATCCTGGTGCCACTCTTCACTGAGTTCTTTTTGCCTCGTTTCCTTGTTGGTAGAATGGGATTCAAAACCATCCCAATTTTTTAGGATTGATGTGAGAATTAAACAAGAGAGAAATGAACATGGTGGCTCATGCCTGTAATGCCAATACTTTAGGAAGCTGAGGCAGGAGGATTGCTTGAGGCCAGGAGTTTGAGACTAGCCTGGTCAACAGAGTGAGATCCTGTCTCTGTTTTTTAAAACAAGAAATAAATAAGAATTAAACAAGAGAACCACATAAAGGGCTTAGCATTCTAACTGACACATGGTAAATACTTAATGAACATCAACTATCACCATCACTATTTTTCATGCAGAGCTATGAGTGGCAGAACCAGAATTTGAACCCAGCCAATCCAACTCCAGAGACCAGTTTCTTAACCAAAATTCCTATTGTCTTTGTACTTTCTGTGTCCATCTGTCTGGAATGCACTTCCCTTAGGTATCCATCTGCACAGCTCTCTTATCCTCTCCATTCAGGCCTCTGCTCGCATATCACTTCCTCTGAATGACACTTCTTGGCTGCCTGATCTAAAACGGTATTCTTTGTGAGTCTCTATCCCTTTACTCTGCTTCATTTTTTTTCATAGCACTTATAGCAACCTAATACAATATTGAATGTTTATTTGATTTGTCATGGATTGCTTTCTCTACCACTAGGAAGCAAGCTCCATGAAGGCAGGGGCTTGGTTTGGCTCATGTATGTGACTTTGTTGCCTAGAACGTATTCAATTGTTTTTTGCATAAACATATATACTCATGAGTAAAACATTCATTGGCAGCAGCAACTAACATATGGAACCACTATCAACAGAGAAACCAAATATGAGTAAGATCTAGCTCCTATTCTAAGAGACTTAACTTTAACTAGGAAGGGGCTCTGGAAAGGTCATTAGAAACCCACCTAACCATCACGACAGTGTATGCCAAGGTTGAATGAGGGGCACCAAACCTCTGCATGCTCCACCCTGAGTCTAATCTGCAGACGTCTCCATCAAGTGAGTCTAACAGTCTATTCTTCCCTAATGAAATGTTCTAGAAGCAAATATCAAATCAAATGATAGAATTTCAGAAAGCATTTTAAGAGAGTTTAAATGCTTAAGCCCCGCTGTCTCTATGAAATCAAACATACTATTCTTTCTGAGGTGATATTCTCCAGAAGACTATGGAAATAGTATTTTCTTTGGTGTAATCTGCTCCCAAAAGTAAACTAGGGAAGTAGATATTTTACAGTTGCTAAAGATCTTGAGAGATTGAAAAGCAAAATAGCCACTCAGTCTCATTAAGCCCAAACTACTGGACTGTGTCTCCTGGGTGAGTCATTAATCAATACCATTAAGTTATAATTCTTTGCCAAGCTAAGAAAACATGACCCAAACAGTAGTGAGCATTTCCTCCCCCTTACCACTTACTCCTAAATATGAAGAGTGGTCTTCAAAAAACTTCAGTCTTCCTGAGATTAGCAGGTCTGCAAAATGTCCATGGGATTTGTCCAGAGAGAAAATGTGCCAAACGTGATGAAGTGAGAGAACACCACTCGATTCTGGCCACTCACACTCAAAGCTTTTTCCACTGCCTGGATAAAGCAGTGCAGAACTACACAGGATGACAAGGCTGAAATAAAACAAATCATTTACAACATGATTTCCTGCTGAGCAGTGTTCTAAGCCATCCCATAGTGGACAGTGCCTACTAACACAGAACAGACCCTAAGGCTCTTGAATGGAAAGTCCTTTTATATGACAAATAACACTGTGTGTGTACTGATGAGTGGCAACCACAGAAAAATGGTGTGCTATAATGGAAACATCAATGGTTCCAGCTGAGGAAGACTGCACTGTTCTTCTTCAGAGACGCTCACCTTGATCTGGTATGATGGGCCAAAGGAATAACTAGCCACTGGGGCAGTCAAATCCACATTCACATAAAAGGCCACAGCAATGCCCAGTGTGACTTATTTAAAGGGCAACACAATTGAACGTAAATTATCAAGTGTCTAGAATATGCAACATTATAGGTTAGGGGTTAAAAAAATAAAGATACACAAGACACATTTCTGCCATGAAGGAGGAGGAAAGTGCTGACTTAAATGTGACCCCATCTAATTTGATCCTTATAGAATCCAGTAGGGTAGACACAACGTTTTATAAACCCCATTTTATAGATAAGGAAGCTAAGGTTCAAAGTGGTAAGTGATGTGCTCAAGTTTAATTTAAGTGAGCTCTGGAACTGGAACTGGACTCCAAATCCTGGATTCTTACTACTATAAAACCTGCATCTGGCTCCATCTTTAGATAACTGAAAAAAACAAAGCCTTCATTTCATTCAAACATATTGCTGAGGTAAATTAGAATTTGCATGACATTTTTAAACTTTTAATCACTTCAGTATATCATTGCAACACTATTTAGCTTTCTTTCATTCAACCTTGATATGACCACATGACCAAAACAGCCAGATGATGGCAGAACAGAAGCTCTGCTTTCACCCACAGAACAATCCAGGACTCAGGGATGGCAGGCTGCATCCAAAGTATTCACAACTGAGGTAAATCTAAAACCTTTGCTCATTAGGGTATTCCAAGGCTTTTGGGGAAAAACATACCTCTCTCTCAAGTATCGATTGGCAATTTTTCTTCATCCAGATGATCCTAGTTTGACTGGATCACCAGTAACATTTTTGAGAGAATTGAAAATTTTTTGCGCTTTCCCTCAAGATGGGCTCAAGGAATGCTTAACATAAAGGCACAAATATTATGGAACTAGAGAAATTTAAAAAAGAAAACTGATAAAAAGAGTAATCCAGGTCCCAGGAAGATTAGAGGGTCTTTAAATTCAGATTTTGTTTGGGGTTGAACACTAAACAGAATTCATACATTCACTCTCTACAGTTTACAGTTGGGGCTATCTTTAACTTCCTTCACCTGGCTTCCTTTCCCTACACTTTTATTGTACTCACAGTTCAAATGTCATTTCCTGACATTGTTTATTATCATCAGGTGTTGTGCCCTTATCATTACAGTCATAGTAGCACTTTTATCTCTACCTCTATGTCTAATGAAACAACCTTTTCCCCCGTATTATTGTACTTGTGTATATTTTTATATCCTCTGAACTTAAAACTTCTTGAAGAGTTATCTGTAATAGAATATTATCTCTGACTAACCAGCATGCAGTCTCGAATTTGACAAGCATCCAGTTTATTGCATACAGAATTAATCTTTCTCTGGTTTCCACTGACCCCTCTATCTTCATCAGAGGACTTCTGTTGGACTTCAGTCAGTCTGGTCTACAGAAGGTCCCTTTTTATCAGCTCTCTTTTTTTTCTTTCTCCAGCTCCATAATGTCTGTGTCTTTATGTTAAGCATTCCTTGAGCCCATCTTGAGGGAAAGCTGATAAAATTTTCAGTTATCTCAAAAATGGTATTGGTGGTCCAGTCAAACCAGGATCATCTGGATAAAGAAGAATTGCCAACCGACATTTGAGGCAGAGGTACCTTTTTGTCCCCAAAGCCTTGGAATGTCCCGATGAGCAAAGGTTTTAGATTTACTTCAGTCCTGAATCTTTGGATCTACCAGCAAATTAAGGATCCCTGCCAAAACATGCCTTAAAGAGAGAGATGGGAGTTGGGAAAGAGAGTAAATCAGGAAATTCAACATCCTCATTTTATATATGAAAAATGGAAGCCCAAAATAGCAATGTAATTTACCCAAACTCACCCAGCTCTTGGTAAAAAAACCCAGGCCTAAAACCCAGGTGTCCTGCCTGCCAGTCCTCTGAGGTAACTTTTCTTTTTCCTCACCATCCCAAACTGCCTCTTCTAAAGAAAACAAGCCCTACTGATATTTTAGTTCTTGTTTTTATTAAATTGGTTTGCATCCTTGGCTCCTTGTCCTACCCTCATACCTGGCCCAGAGTGCTGGGCCACTTGGAACTAGGAGTGTCAGTCCCCATGGCTCCAAAAGGTCACCATCAAGAGAGAAAGCACTTGTCTCACATCCTTGGGCAACACCACCTTCCCTACTTAGACAAAAAGATGACCCTTGGGTTAACTCTGTCAGTCTTGAGTCCTTTGCTAACTGGCAGAGCTAAGAGATCATGCCCAAGCTTATATTGGTCAGGTAGAAACAAATGTGCCACCTATAGGTCAGGTGACATTAAGATCATTCTAGCACCTTTTGATTTGTAAAGAATAAAATAGTTTTATTGGAATCCTTTGTGTTTATTTTAGTGTCTTATTGACCTCATCTTTTTCTAGTTCCACCTTTTTTTTTTTTTTTTTTTTTTTTTGCCTTCCTGGTGCCTCATATTTATTTGTTTTAAGATGTGATTGAGGCCCAGTGTGGTGGCTCACGCCTATAATCTCAGCACTTTGGGAGGCCGAGGCGGGCGGATCACGAGGTCCGGAGATCGAGGCCATCCTGGCTAACACGATGAAACCCTGTCTCTATTAAAAATACAAAAAATTAGCCAGGCATGGTGACTGGCACCTGTAGTCCTAGCTACTCGGGAGGCTAAGGCAGGAGAATAGTGTGAACCCGGGAGGCAGAGCTTGCAGTGAGCCGAAATCACGCCACTGCACTCCAGCTTGGGCAACAGAGTGAGGCTCCGTCTCAAAAAAAAAAAAAAAAAAAAAAATGTGATTGAGGGATATTACTTTAATTTTTAAGCACCTAAAACACTTTATGTAAAAATAAAGAAATAAATTTATCAAATCCAATTTATTGGAGCAAGCTGCAATGGAAAAAACCCTAGATATGAAATCAGAATAGAGTTGAAATACACCCTCTCACCTCCTAACTTTTGCCAATGACTGAACTCTGAGTCTCAGAATGCTCATTTGTAAAATAGAGTTCACAATTCAACAACAGAGAGTAGGCTAGTTGAGTGAGAAGTCATTAAATGAGTCTGGTGTGATGCCTGTCATAGCACATAGGATCCCACTCCATGTTTGCTGAATCTGAACTCTTTCAGGATGGTAAGAACTTTGTTTAGCACAGCTTCCCTCACTACTGCTCTGGTATCTCTTTTCTTATACAATCAGCACTTTTCATAGTGTGCTACAGAAATGCCCAATTAATATTAAAAATCAAATTTAAATGTAATGAAAAGATATCATGGCACATGTTCTGATACTGCTTATTACATATGCACATTTTAAAAGCTGAGTAAAGTAAATTTATTCAGGAGAAATATATTAAATATTTGTCCAATTCAGGCAACCTTCCACTTAGGAAGGCAGCAGCAGAACTTTGGACATCATCCAGAGAAAAACATTAAACAGCATGAATACAAAACCTTTCAGCATCTACTAGAAAACAAACCCATCCTGAAGTTGAACACGGATGAGGTTCTAGATTTTTTTCTTTTTTAGAAAGATCAAAATGTCAGTCTGAACAACAATTTTTAAAAACTGAATAAAAGCAGCATTGTTTTAAAATACAATTCAAAAACTATTAAAATGAGTAAGTTATCAGCAAGTACATGACCATAATCCATATATTTTCTAACTATGTTTTACCTTCTACTTGTACATAGATTTCAGATCATGTGCAATCTGATTTTGAATTCTATTAATTCTTCCTTGCTTTGTGTTGTAAACATTTGCATTGATTTAAGTGGCTGCAGAATAGTTCATCATGCTGCTGGCTGTTTAACCCTCCTCCTAACTCTAGACATTATTTGGAAGTTAAATTGAATTTTGTGATTAAGAGGTTGTTTTTAATAGCTCCTATAGTTTTAACTTCAAAGTTCCTTTGCACTCCCAGTCCCAGTGACAATTTCAGTCATGCAGGGCATAACAGTGATACATAAAACAGAGACAGACAGGAGATAAGTGATTGAAACTGCTCTTGTTGGGCAGGGGCACACTGAGAAGCAGAGGAAGCACAAAGCAAACCAAAAAACCTGGTTTTAATATCTGCTTTCAGTTGTTGGACTGAATGATTGTTTGATTCCCTTATGTGATTTTATTTCACCAGCCAGTTATTCTAATTCTGTATTCATTTTGGCCAGGTAGACATAGACTAAAAATATGTACAGAAAATAATTCTGGACTTATTTTAATGTATGCCTATCAGCATTTGGTTATTCCCTGTCTTGTTATAAAAAGAATTTAAAGCAGCTCACTTTGGGGAGTTTTCTGAAAAACTTAAGGTCTTTAACAATGCAATTTTTTTCTGCCTTTTTTCAGTTCCTAGAGCATTTCTGTCAGTTATAGAAGTTAATTATATTTCCTAGAATCTTATCTCATATTATAGGTATATATTATTTTAATTCCTATTTGCTCTGCTCTTTATAGAAATCAGTTTGACATGAACAGTTTCATATCAGCATTGAGGGATTATTACAAATGGGCTCACATGTGTCTTTGTTTTATCTCTTATGTAATTACAACTTGGATGGAGCATTATTTGTTCAACCTTCTAAGGTCACAGACCAGTCTTTTCTGGTTTACATCTGTACTAATCGGTTAAGAAACAATGGGTCAAGCTATGAAAAAGCTAAACGTTGAAGATTGTTGAATGCAGGGCTTTACGGTAACATACAACTACCTGGCCTTTGGAACACCAACTGTATAGGATTGGGAATAATACTGGAAATGTCCCTTTGTTCATCGCAGTGTGAAATCATTCCATCGCAATGTTTGCTCAATCACCACATGCATTTTTGTTTTTGTCTTTTTGTCCCTTCATTGTAATGTTTACTATGTGTAAAACTTCTATATTCTGCACTGTGGCAGGGAGGTGTTCTGCAGATGGGAGGAAAAGGATCTAATTCCTAGCTAATATAAATCTTCACACTTGCATGGAACTTTAGAACTGACAAACTGTTTTTCCACATGAGTGAACTTCTCTGAGTCTCAGAATGCTCAATCCAGTGAGGGAGATAGGACAGGAATGAGTATCCCGTTTTACAGGAATGAAACTGAGACTCAGAGATATTGTGACGTATCCAAATCCATCAGACCTAGACAAGTGAAAGACCCGGATATTCACATCCCTAATCCCATCTGCTTATCACCATTCATGGCTATAATGAAAAATTTTCACTAAGTAATTTCTCCCTTTGAGGATTTTCTGTAATTCCTAGTCGCACACTAGTTTTACAATAATCCAAGTCAAGGAGAAATCTGTGCGTTTGTTACAGGACTTTTTTCTTTGATGTGCCTTTACTCTCCGTGGAATGCACCCAACAGTGAGTTTTCCCCTGCACTGAATAGATCCTTTTATTTAGTGAGATGGTACCTCATAGAGAGGGAGACTTCTCAAAGCAGCTAACAGATTGGGGCTTCCTAAACCACATCTTGAGGGACAAGAAACATTGCCCTCCCTGGCTGGTGGTAAAGCTTCAACAAGCCCAGGTGGCTTTTCTCCTGGGCTCCCATATTTCCGCTCTTTACTCCGCCAAAGTCCACATTCCTTTCCCTGTCACCACACACAGTTTGACCCCAGGCCAGGGTGGCAGCTTCCTCGGTCCCTTTGAGGCCACAGCCAGTGCTGCTCTGTAGATTCATTGGCAGTGGGCATCTGGGGACAGCTGCTGCCCGAGCCCTCCTGCAGCAGCCCCTGCACCTTGCCTCACAATTGCCCTTGTGTTCTCCCAGGCTCCTGGGAGGAAGACCCATCCTGCTCAGCCCAGGCCTCCCACCAAGTGTGTTACTTGGGGCCCTCCACCAAAACAGGATGGCAGTTGAGTGTTGAGATTGCCTGACCACCATTACCTCTTCCTTGTCTCACAGCTGCTTAATTCAGCCAAAGGTGTCAGGATCTCATCCCTGAGAGATGTGGGTTGTTGTTTTCTTTTGTTTCCCAGAACTGGAAAAACATGAATATTTTCTTTTCTTTTCTTTTCTTTTCTTTTTTCTGTGCTTCTTTGAAAAGACATGAGGGGTGAGCCCTGTGTGAAAAGATATTTTTGCATCTAGTTTTGGGGGAAAAAAAGCCTTTGCCCGAATGTCTGAGAACCTTTTCATTATAAAATCCTGTGATGAACCACTAACTAGGAAGAAGGATGCCATGAGCAGCAGGGCCGGAGTACAACAGCACCGTCTACTGGACAGAGGCTGAGTTTATTGATGGTGTTCCATGCAATGGCCGTGAGGAAAATATGGCTAACACTCTGGGGCTAGAGTACAGGGAGAAAAGCCATGAAAGAGGACCTGGCCCTTTCTAAACGCAGTAAATCCGTGAGAGGCAACTGCTTTGTGGGGCTGTTCACAAAACAAATTCCAGGCCTTGAAAGTTGCTCTTAAAAAACATTTCTAAAAATTTATCCCCTATACACCCATGCAACCCCCATCCATCTATTGTCATTTTTATGACGCTACCCCCACCATCAACACTTATTATTAAACACCCTCTCACCTTGACACCCACACATCCACACATTCATTCCTTTATTCATTCATTCAGTGCCAGGCCTTGTGCTAGGCATTCAAGGTACAATAAGAAGTAAGACCTAGCATCCTTGAGCCATTCTGTTGGCATTCAGGACTGGGCCTGGGCAGGAATTCCTGTTCCAAGTCTTTCTTTATCAACTTCCTTTCAGTTTTTTTCTTCTTTTCAGTTCCCCTCTGAGCTCTGCTCTCTGCTAAGAGATAAGTGGGATATGGGGGTATCCATGTAAATTAACCAGCCTCCTATATTATTAACCAGGTAAAATGTTTCTTATCCCATTTCAAACTCTTAAATCCTTAAGATGGCTATTCAAGGATGATCCTAATGTTAAGATCTTTAGCCAATTTGACAGATACATGGAGGTCAGAGAGGAATCGGGTGTTGATGTATGTCCCTCAATCAATCATTATAGTTGGTAGCTGCCTTTTTAATACATACGAATGGCCAGTTCTGGCCAACAGGTTAAAACACAATGAAAGCTTGAATTTCCTTACATATAATTATTTAGTATGAATACATCTTTTTTATTTTGCATCATTAATGAATTTGTAAAATGTATAACCAAGCCTTTAAAATCAAGTAGGCCACAGTAATATCATCAGGAAGAGAAAATAAATAATATTATTAATGAACCAAGAGACCTTTCTGTGGCTGTTGGAAAAATTAAGGGAAGTAGAAACTGAACCCTATGTATTCATTGTTAGAACAAACATTCTCCTCAATGGAGGTTATATTCAGGATGACAGGTGATCACTGCCCAGGGCTTTCTAACAGTCCGATGAGGCAAAGCCCAAAGTACAGTCACAAACTTAAGGGACTGACAAAAGTTTTTAGAATCCCCTCATTCATCTCTCTTTTTCAAACAAAACCAAACCAACCCACACCAATTATACCAATCTTATTGTCTAAAATTGTCTAGGGAAATGAGTTTATATGTTCTGTTATAGTCCCGTCCTAGTAGTTAAAATATACACATCATTAAAAAGTTTTTTCTAATGCTAATTTAAAGCCCTAGATTAAACTTAAACCTGTATCCCAGGAGGTGGAGAAGGGGAGAGGAGATGGAGTAAGGAGGGAGATCAACAATTAATCAATTTCTTCCTTATAAGAGCATGTGTTTTCTTGAAGCCCAATTCCATTTATAAATATTTCTTTCCCATTATAAGCAATTCCAGATTGATAAGTTGTTTCAAGTGAGCCATAGTCTCTTCAGTTTTTCATTAAATGTGTTAATAACTCACAGTGCATGATATCTACAGTCACAAAGCAGCTTCTTGGGATTTATCTGTTGTCTTTTACTTGTATTCAGGAGAGAATGATGGGTGGTTTGAATATTTATGGGTAGCTATTCATGAATATGTTTACTGACTTCCATCATTAAAAGAGTCACAAGTTTCAAGTGAAACTGGAAGTCCTTGGTTTATGTTTCTAATTTCTGCAAAGCATATAAAATTTTGAGGTAATGACAGCAGTGTTTCTAGAAATAAGAAGCAGTCACCCATGTATCTCAAACAGTGTTTATTACATAGACAGTTTCTGCTGAAACTACCTCTACCATATTTCATAGAATTCGTTTTCCTCCTTGACTAGAGTGTCTGTGTCCCAGAATCTGGAATAGCAACTCTATCATCCACGCTGACTCCTGCCTGCAACCTTAACTTTTTAAAGATCAAAGTGGCCCATTGTCTGTGCTGTCACCATGAGTGACAGGCCAGCCTTGTGCAGTGCTACACATCAATTTTCAGTACAAAAATAATAGTACTTCTTTCTTTGCTGCTTGAGTAAAATCAAAGTGAGGGTCTTAAACAACTTAATTTCATCCTTCAGGGGCAAGTCATTCTTGAGCCTGCTGTAACTGAAGGGGGATAGGTTGTGGTGTAATTGTTTCCTGGTTAACCATTTTACTGCTATACATCAATTTTACTCTACTTTTGTCTACATCCAATCGTATTTTCAAATATAGGTCATGTGAGTATTTAAAGCCCCCTAAAAATGGGAGGGAGGAAATTATTCCTAATGAACAAGGATAAGGGATCTGTATTCCTTAAATTTTAAAATAGTCGTGAATCTTAGAAACCCACGATTCCAGCTGGGAATCCAATTACGTGGCTGTCTAAACATTTTTCTTCAAGGAGTCTTTCTAGTCAATAATTATTCTTTCAGAGCATTCAGTTTGGGCCTTTACCAACAAAGACCAAGCATTTTGAAGTCAATAAACAAGGATTTATAATAGGTAGTGCCATTCTGATTTCTAGTAGAATCCAAAACCCTCTCTACATTTCCATACCAGATAACACATTTTACTAATATAGATTGTACCAACCTTTCTGATGGCCAATATTAAAATTTTAAATGTGTGTATAATTTGACTAAGGTGTTCACTTTAAGGAATATCATCAATAGAAATTATTGGATACATACACTAAAATATTTGCACATAGGTGTTCATCATATTATTGTTTATAAAAGTGAATCTTGTCTGGGTGTGGTGGCTCACACTTGTAACCCCAGCACTCTGAGAGGCTGAGGTGGGCGGATCACGAGGTCAAGAGATTGAGAGCATCCTAGCCAACACAGTGAAACCCTGTCTCTACTAAAAATACAAAAAAAAAAAAAAAAAAAAAAAGTAGCTGGGCATGGTGGTACACACCTGTAGTCTCAGCTACTCTGGAGACTGAGGCAGGAGAAGCGCTTGAACCTGGGAGGCAGAGGTTGCAGTGAGCTGAGATCGCATCACTGCACTCCAACCCGGTGACAGAGTGAGACTCCATCTCAAAAAAAAAAAAAAAAAAAAACCGAAATTATCAAATCTATTTTTCTCTATGAATAACAATAATGTGTTTGTGTATTTTCACTATATATAGTTACACAAACTATGAAGTCATTTTTTCAAATGTGGGTGCCATTTTTTCTTTCTTTATTTTTTTTTTAGTAAAGTGAAAGCAAGTTTACTAAGGAAGTAAAGGAATAAATGAATGGCTACTCAATAGGTAGAGCAGCTCAAAAATGGTTTTCTATTATGGTACAGAGAGTGTATACATAGAAAAATCTTTCAAAGAAATATGTCAAAATGTTAACAACAGTTATTGGTGGCTAGGATTACAGGTGAATTTATCCTTCTGCTTTATATATCTTGTGTGTGTGTTTTTAAATTTTGTTTTGTTTTGTTTTGTTTTTTTTCAGACAGAGTCTCGCTCTGTCACCCAGGCTGGAGTGCAGTAGCACAATCTTGACTCACTGCAACCTCTGCCTCCTGGGTTCAAGCGATTCTCCTGCCTCAGCCTCTCTAGTAGCTGGGATTACAGGCATGCACTACCATGCCCTGCTGATTTTTGTATTTTTAGTAGAGACGGGGTTTTGCCATGTTGTCCAGGCTGGTCTCCAACTCCTGACCTCAAGTGATCTGCCTGCCTCAGCCTCCCAAAGTGTTCAGATTACAGACCTGAGCCACCGTGCCAGGCCTACTTTACATGTTATATAATTTTTTCTGTAAGCATGTATGTCTTTCGTAGTTTTAAAGGGCTGTGTTTGGCCGGGCACTGAGGCTCACGTCTGTAATCCCAGCACTTTGGGAGGCCAAGATGCGTGGATGACTTGAGGCCAGGAGTTCGAGACCGGCCTAGCTAACATGGTGAAATCCTGCCTCTACTAAAAATACAAAAATTAGCCATATATGGTGGCACACACCTGTAATCCCAGCTACTCAGGAGGCTGAGATATGAGAATTGCTTGAAGCCGGGAGTAGGAGATTTCTGTGAGCCAAGATCATGCCACTGAGCTCCAGCCTGGGTGACAGATTGAGACTCTGTCTCAAAACTAACTAACTAAATAAATAAATAAAATAAAGGGCTGTTTTTACTCAGAGGAAAAAGTAGCTCATAAATACCAAAAATATTTTGTTTTATCAGGGTTTTGTTTTCCTCAAAGGAAACTACTCATGTGAGGAAAAATTTCTAGGCACAAAATACAGTAAATTGTATGTATCAAGAATGATTAAGAAAGGGAGTATTATAGCTAACTAAGAGTAACGATACCGACTCTATGTGGGTATAAGGCAAGGTCACATCAAAACGAACACTACAAAGTGGCTTTCATCCAAACTTTTAAGACCTTCTATTTTTACTGACTGGACCAAAACCAAAAACAGGCGTCTCTCAATCCAGCACAGTAGTCACTAACTTTCATTGCTTGGCTGTAAACATAAGGAATTCCTCCACCCTCTTCTCACCCACAGACTCTCTCATATACAAAATCGACTTCAAGGACTAACCAGTGGTATTCGTGCTGGGTTTCACAAAGTTGCTGACCAGACTTGTCAGCATAGGAAAGAGGGGCTGAGATCCCTCTCCTCTGTTTTTTTCGTCCTAGAATGATACATAACATTTCTCTTGGAAGAAGGGTGGTATGGCAGCAAAAACAAAGCTATGAGACATACCCTTCTTTTGCAAATAGGAAAACTGATTCCATAGAGACTAAATTACTTATTCACCAGGATGGAAATGCCAGGATCAGAATGTGGTTTCATGACACTTGCTCTGTTAGTTGCTGTTTACCCAGCACCATCCTGGATTCTCACAAGAAAGAACCCCTTTAGAACAAAGAAGAGATCAGACCCAATGAAAGATGAATGTCCTTGTCCCCAGTCTGAGCTATTCGTTTGCTGGCTGAAGAATAAGTTTAAGTGTGTTTCGCCTTCTTAAGGTTCTTATGGAAGGTAGCAAACCAAAATATAAAAGTCCTTAAAATATCTAATGCAAGACCTCTGAACAGCCATTGTGTTAAATGTCACAAGAGATTTTCATCTTAGTATTTAGTGGCTGGCAGGAGATGACTCAGTGCCATGGAATTTAATTTTAAATTGTTTTAAAATAAATGTACAGGGTCCAATAGCATGCAACTTTGGAAGGTGACAAGGTGGCTTTGGAGATTTGAGAGTTTTTGAAGCCATATATCAAAGGTTGCCTTTGACAGTTACGGGGATTTATTTTGTTCCCTACTCCAGTTGTTTCCAAAAGCTCTCAACCATGCTTCCCTGTGCAAGAAAACTAAATTTGGAAGTCTTGCTATCTTTGCCTGCCTGGGACCTTAAAGAATCGAGCCCTGTATGCCTAGAAACTGCTCAAACATTCCTTTCTGGGGGCTGTCATTAAATCCCTGTTTTCTGGATGGAGACACTGAGGGTGCAACTATTGGTCAAGGTCACCCAGTAAGTCAGTGGCAAAGCTGGGAATACAACCCAGACTTTCTGACTCCCTTGCCCATCCCCTGACCATCAAACCACATGCTCTTGACCAGGATGAAACAGGCTTGTCTGTCTCAGCATTTAGAGTGAGCCGAGTAAAAGAAACTGCAATTTATCCATTTCCATTTCAAACTTTCATGTGTCTCTTATTTCATCAGCTAATAGGCATATCGCTCCAGATCATTCTTCACTCTAAAAAACTTATTTTTTACTAATTTGTCCAAGAAATGCTATCTTAATTCGGAAGAGCATGAGAAACCACTTTTCCCCCCCGTCATATCACATTGTGTAACACTGGCAGTGTGACCACTTCAAAAACCCGCAGAAGCTGCTTCCTTTGGTCTGCCGATGGCTGGTTCTTCTGCCAGCTCCTCCATGTGGCCTTCCTTGTATGGGGGTCGGGCGTCCCGTGGTTCCTGGCAAAGGAACAGCCCATGGACAAGCCAGGGCCTTGACGTGGCTGTTCCTTCTGCTGCTCTTTTGAATGCTCCTTGACCACAAGAGAACTCGATTCTCCTGCCAGCTGTACCCCACATGCCACTTGAAATGCAGTCAGTGGTGACTGTCCAACAGGGCGCCAGCCAGAGTCCAGAGCAACTTTACTAGGGACGAGGGAAAGGCAGTACAACTGGGTCTTGCCAGTGAGAACCATCTCCTGCCAACAACCACAAGGCGAGAGAAGGGTTTTTAATGCCCATGGGTAAACTGTCCCACTTTTGCTCATAGCCTATAAAGTTGTTTCTCCCAGTGTTTTATACCTGTCATGTCTGATCATAAATATTTCTTCCTCAAAATGAGCTAACTTGTTTACCCCAAAGGCCTGATGCTATTTTGGGGACAGCTCTCCAAACTCTGGGTTAGGGTGTTTGACCAGCTGGTTCCATCCCCTCTTCTGCTGCTGGCAGTTAGTCCTTGTGTTCTGCAATGACTTTGCTCCCTAAAGCTGTCAGTAGAAGCAGGGAGCAGCAGAGAAATGAAATCCAGGAAGGAGAGAGATGTGTTGTTATTGTGCTAACGAGGATCCTCCTGTGAGTTTATTAAATCTGCTCAGTCCAGGCCAAGCATGCCTTGGTCAGATGAGGTTCCCCAAAGTCACCTCCAGTTTTAGTACTGCCTCACCAAGAAGTGCGGCCCTGCCCTCACTATCCTAGACACCTGTCCTCTCCCTGTGAGAGGCTCTCAGGGTTAAGTGCATCCCCAGTGACATAGGGTGGCCCCCAAAACCATTGTTCTAGTACTTAAAATTACAGACAGTTAAAAGGTGGTTCCTGCTTGTCTTTCCCATCACACGTGACTCCAAATGCATGATGTTATTCCATCCTTCAGCTCTTTCAGCATGCGCAAGCCATCAAGTGCTTAGTTCTAATGAGAAGAAATATGTTTCCCTAATGTGACAGCACTGGATGTACTCCAGGGAGAGTGATAGTTTAATTTTGTTTATTATTCACTCTGAGTTCTAAAGAAGTAAACTTCATTAACTTTTCCTATAAAATACAAAGACTCTATTATTTGCCGTATCCACAAAATTAAGAAGAAAAAAAACACTTTGAGGTTCCAAGAAAGCAGTTTCTTTTTTGTTTTTCTTTTTTTTTTTTTCAAGTTTCTGTTGCTCTATCCAGATGATATGGAGGGTGGTGTGCTTCTGTTGGCCTCTGACCTGTGATAGAAATGCCCAGGTCAGCAGCTCCATGCAATACTCAGCATCAACCTGTTTGCCCATCTGTGTATATTCAATGGTCTTCCTGGCATCTTGACTATCAGGACAGAGATGTAACAGCCCTGACTAACATTTTATAGACATGTATTTTCATTCACGGAGTAATAGAACTATGAAGATATATGCCTCATTCCAAGCAGTCTCTCAACCAGAAAATAAGAGATCTAAAAATATAATGTGGCCCACAGCAGCCCTGACTTCAGTCGCAGATGGAGCTGGAGAGATTGAAGATCCATGAGTGAGGGCATCACAGTAAGGATGAATCAGCCTGGCCTTCCACCTTTCAAATCTGGTAGAAGAGCTTACAGACCCAGTTTATACCTGTGTCTTCCTAATTATCTAGATACATGGTGGAAATCTGCTCTTAGGATGAAAGAGCATGAGGAAAGGTACCTGGAAAAATAATAAGTATTAGAAAACTACTTTCAATTTAAAAAATAGCTAGAAACGCAAATCGAACCTCCAAATTTAATATTGAAGCAGATTGCCTTATATTTATAACTTTTATTTTGCAAAAAAACAAGTTATCATGTGTATGATTGTTTCATCAAGCACAAATTCCAACCTCTAACTGCTCTCAGAAATTAAACTGCTTTCAAAAAGAATAGCAGGCAAGACAATCCAAGAAAGGGGTGTTAAGGCCTTTTGAATTCTTTACAATTTATTTCAAGAATGATAAATCTTCAATGTATGTTAAACTGTATATTAAACAGTCATCTTTTCTGTTCTATTTTGAGAGCAGCATTTGAAGATCTAAAAGTAAACAATAATGTGAAAGTTTCCTTCACAGGGCTTTCTTGTTCTCTTTTCCTCCTAATAAAATGGTGTTTATGGCTTAATATACAGAGTCGGAAATGAAGAATGTAAGTAGGAAAGCAAAAAGAGAATCTACAGAGTCCAGGAATAGAACTGTATTTGGAGGTTAAGCTTTAAAAAAGGAAAACTTTGTTTTTTCATTTAATTTTAAAATTCTGATAAAATATGCATAACATAGTATTCATCATTTAAGCCATTCTTAAGTGTGCAATTTAGTACCATTAAACACATTCATAATGTTGTATAACCATCACCATTATCTATACCCAAACCCTTTTCATCATCCCCAACAAAACCTCTGTACTCATTATGCAATAAACTCCCCATTCCTTCATGCAGACCCTAATGTACAATTTGACTATGGTATGGTGGAAGCTCATGGTCTAAACATTGAAATTACGTCATTAAAGCTGAAAAAAAGGATCAAGCTCTTTCTTCCATTTCATTTTTCCCTTCTAAGTTCACCCTTAATTGCAGCCTCCTGACCAAAGCTGTAAGTCTGGGCATAGCTCCCAAACTATAAAAAATACAATAATTTCTTTCTATCTGTGTCTCCAATCCCACCTGCAACCTGGTTCCATGCCCATACTGCTTTTCTTGAAATTTGCCTAAACCAAACCTACTGGCTTCCTGCATCCTGTGCCGTAATCACCTGGAATTGAGTTCTTTACTCTCTGAGAGTGCAGCTTCTCAATCACTCCTCGTCAGAGGCCAATCTCGCCAAATTTCAAAAATACATTCTAAAAGAGCAGATTCCTTATATGCCTCCATGGGATCTAAATTTTTTCTCCATCCCTCCTCCCTTAAGTTATCTTCTAAGATCGTCAAGAAAACCCTGTAAAGTAGATCAAGGAGGTGACATTTTATCAATGAGGTCAATGAGGTATACAGAGATTTATTAATTTGCCAAAGTTATAGTTAGGGCCAGACATGATGGCTCACACCTCTAATGCCAGCACTTTAGGAGGCTAAGGTGGGAGGATTGATTGAGGCCAGAATTTGGAGCCCAGCCTGGGCAAAAAGTGAGACCCCATGTGTATTAGTCCGTTATAGTCACATTGCTATAAAGAACTACCTGAGACCAAGTAGTTTATAAAGACATTAAGTTTAATTGGCCCACGTTTCCACAGGTTATACAGCAAGCAAGACTTGGGGAGGACTCAGGAAACTTACAATCATGGCAGAAGATGAAGGGGAAGCAAGCATATCTTCACATGGCCAGCAGGAGAGAGAGCAAAGGGGGAAGTGCTACACACTTTTAAACAACCAGATTTCATAAGAACTCACTGTCATGAGAACAGCAAGAGGGAAATCTGCCTCCATGATCCAGTTACCTCCCACCAGTTCCCTCACCCAACACGGAGAATTACAATGCAACATGAGATTTGGGTGGAGACACAGAACCAAACAATATCATCATCTTTACCAAAACAAAACAAAGTTACACAGCTAATGAGTTGCAAAACTAGGAAAATAACAGGTTTTCTGTTAGCTTATTTGTTTTTATTTTAATTTTTTTACTCTTAATTCAGTAGGTTTTTCAGTCATCCATTTACTAACTCTATTAAAATAAAAATCTCTTTGGTAAACTAATTTGTATTTACCATTTCCACACTCGACTGAGATTTAGCAAGTCTCTCAGAAAGGCTTCCTGCCTTTTTTTTTGGCAATACAGTTGGAAATTCCCTCATTTTCTGGTCTATCATCATATCCCCAGAAGTGTCTCTGCCCCTGAGATGGTTAAAAGTACCCTTCTTTTGACCTTTTCTAGCATTGTCATTTTTTCTGGATAGAGAGAAACCAGAGTTGCCACACTAAGAGATATGTGTATCCTATATTTGAGCACATAAGTACCATAACATTTTCCCTTTTATTTCTGAAGTATATCATAGGCAAAAGAGCACTTTGGAGTTAAGACTCCTTCCCCTACTCCGAAATCTCACCAAATTTCAAGGTTTACCTTGAATGCAGCATCCTCCATTGTATTAGTTGATGTTCTCCAGAAAAACAGAACCAATAGGAAATTATACATACACATGCGCGCGCGCGCGCGCGCCCACACACACACACACACACACACACACACACACACACACACACACATAAATTTATTATGAGAAATTTGCCCATGTGGTTAAGGAGTCAGAAGTCCCATGATCTGCCATCTGAAAGCTGAAGACTTGTGAAAGCAAGTGGTATAATTCCAGTCTGAGTCTGAATACCTGGGAAATAATGGTGTAAGTTCTAGTCCAAGTCCAAAGTCCTAACAACTAGAGGGGCAACGGTATAAGTTCCAGTCCAAGTCCAAAGGCCTGAGAACCAGAAGGACAGATGATATAAGTCCCAGTCCAAAGACAGGAAAAGACTGATGCTACTGTCCCAGCTCTTGCAGTCAGGTGCAGAGAGAGAGAATTATTCTTTCCTCTATATTTTTGCTCTACTCAGGCCTTCAACTGAAAATTATAGTTAATTGCTCACAAATGTTTGCTTTATATTCATTCGTGTTTATTTATTTACTTTTAGGTTTTATCTTTTTTTATTTTTTGAAACAGTTGGATTGAATGATATTTATTTGAATTGGGAAAGGCAATCTTCCTTAATCAAATTTATTTATTTATTTATTTAAATGTTCATCTCTCCCAGAAACAGCCTCATAGACACACCCAGAAATGATGTTTAACCAGATATCTGGGCATCAGGTGGCCCACTCATATTGACACATATAATTAACCATAGCATCTATAAAGCCTTCTTTGAACCTCTAACATAATTCCTTTATTTTTCCCATAGCACATTTTCTAAAATCTGTTTAGCACTTATTTAATTCTGTAGGTATTATAGTTAATTGCTCACAAATGTTTGCTTTACATTCATTCTTATTTATTTTTATTTTTTATCTTTTTAAATTTTTTTGAGACAGGGTCTTGCTCTGTCATCATCCAGACTGGAGGGCAGTGACTCAATCATGGCTCACTGCTGCCTCAAACTCCTGGGCTCACACAATCCTCCTGCCTCAGCCTCGTAAGTAGCTGGGACCATAGGCATGTGCCACTATACCCAGATTTTTTTATTTTTATTTTTATTTTTATTTTCATAGAGACAGGGTCTCACTGCATTGCCCAAGCTGGTCTCCAACTCCTGGGCTCAAGCAATCCTCCTGCCTCAGCCTTCCAAAGTGCTGGGATTACAGGTATAAGCCACCACCCCCAGCATTCATTCTTATTTATATGTAACACTAAGTTTCACTCATTTCTTTGCCCACAAGTGTTCCTGTATCCCATTACTTATTACTGAATTTATTTTTCTTCTTTCTGGAGTAAACCGTCTGTAAGAAGGTCTGCGTATGGTAAATTTTTTCAGTCTTATATGTTTCCATTAGAAAAATTTTGGTTGCAAGTAACAGAAATCCATATGCAAATGTTTTTTAAAAGGCAGCTCCATGCACAAAGATATCATGTAAAGGAGAGGTCCTTTTCATCATCCCACCCTGCCATCCTCCACTTTTCTATTCTGCTCGGGGGTTAAGTCCTCTCTCGGCAATGGAAGCCACAGTCCCAGGAATCACAGTCAGTCATGACAATGTCCAATGGAAGCAGACTCTGCTTCTTCCCCTCTTGACCTCTTTAAAGAAAAGGAGACCTTTCACATAAGCCTCCGGGCTGACTTCTCACATCTATTTGTTCAGGACTAAGTGACCCAGCCCTTTCTATAACCAACTACTGTCAAAAGGAGTGGGATTACTAAAATTAGAGTAGCCTAATTAAGATTTACCATTTATTGGGCCAGAAGATTGGGAAAAATGCCACTATCTATTTGGGATATGGATTATGCTTGGTTGGTTGGAGAGCACTTGCACAAAAGGCTCTCCAGAATGCACTCAGTCTCTGCAGAGAGTTGTGCTTGAAACAGACAAAGCAGGTTGCAGCATGGGTGGTGCCCTGGGACAGAGAGCTTGTGCTTGTACTGTGTTCGCATTTATGGGGAAGCTAGGGCAGCCCAGAAATATTTCACCAGTCCTGTAGCGATAGGAGTTTCCCATCAGGAGAATGGCCTTGCTGGTGAGAATATGTGGAACTTGGACAGCAGCCATCTAGGGGAAGTTTGCTTTCCAGTTCTGGTGTCCCAAAAGACAAAGTTCCAAATAGCATACTCCCAAATGTTGAAATCCCAAAAGATCAACATCTCTGAAGTCCAAACTTCCTAATGTCTTAAATCCAAGAAATCACTATCACAGAATAGTTGTCTCATGTAGGGCTAGTTCTTATGGACTGTCCAATTCCCCAAAATCTATCCTTGAAATATGTTTTTTCCGTATGTCGTGTTTTCGCCTTAGTTTTTTTTCTTTATTTTAGTTTTTTCACTATTTTAAATTGCCAGCACTATTTTTTGCAATTTCTAATGCTCTGTATTTAATCTTCACATTATTTCCGATATTGGAGCTAAGAATTATGTAGAAACTTATAGAGAATTCTAATGTTTTATGCATTTTCTTGCAAATTTGACTCCATGAAAGTGCATTATCACAATGTTGACTTTGTGTGTAAGCACTGTGTGCGTATGTGAAAATGTTAAACTTCCTCAATAAATGAAGCACTATTCTTTTTGTAAATCTTCAGTGAAAGAGAAAATTTCTCAAGATCTCAGCTCTTTGGATGACTGTATAACCAGTGGTGACCCATCATGATTTATGATCAATCTCATCAAAACACTTAGGTTGTTCAAGGTATTTCAGATGACTGCAGTTATAAAAGTGGGTGTACACAACTAGCACTATAGTGATATGTGTTTAGACATTTTCCTTTTTGACCTATTTATGAATATAGTTTATCTGCTCATAACTGTTATACCCATGCTATTGTCATTGGTATATACCTGAGTGTTTATGCTTGCAAAATTACATATGTTATTATTACTTATTTTACTGGTTGAAGTGGCCTATGAAGTGTTCTGATATGTTTTTATATGTTTCACAAATAAATCCCATTTTAACAATGTAAATAAATATCTTTTTAAAATTTTTTATATTTTTTCCAGAATTATAGTTTAGGGATGTTTATTTTTCAGAATTTCAACATTCAAGATTTTGGTGTTCAGAATTGTGTCTTTTAGATTAAAATCAACACTCACCTCATAGCTGTCTCCCTGGTGAGCCAGACTGTTTGCTAGGATGCCTAAGGAGGTAGGGGCCAAGTTCTGGGATGTGTGACAGAGTTTGTCTTGCCTCATCCCTGAATCACATGTACACCTCTATCAAAGAGGACTCTACCAGCAGCAGAGAATACTCATTTGACTGGGCTATGGGATATAGTCTATACCATAAATTCTTGAAACCCTCATCACTTATGGCCAAATCTTTTTCTAAACTCAAAAGTTATTTTCCTTCAACATTGAAGATTTTGCTTCATTATCTTTTTTCATCCAGTATCGCAGATGAAAAATCTGTAGATTTTCAGTTTAATTATCTAAAGGAGCTTTTTAATTTTCTCTTTTCTTGAATGAGCCAAATATCATAAATTTGTGTGAATTGGTGAAGTTGTTTCATTCTGTTTGGCACATAGTGTTAAGCTTTCGATCTGAGAGCTCATTTCATTCTTCAGGTGTTATTTCTTTTATTTATTTAAGGATCTGCTTCATTATCTCTGTTTTATTCCTCCAGACCCACCTTGGGTAACCACATATCATTAAAGAGACTTCAAAACATGCAGACATTTCATTCAGGTTTCTTAACTTATCTTGTATATTTCTCATCTTTATTCCTTTGTGCTCTATTCTATAAGAATAGAATACTTGACCCCAGTTTCTTTTTTTTTTTTTTTTTTTTTTTTTTTTTTTTTTTTTTTTTTTTTTTTTTTTTGAGACGGAGTCTTGCTCTGCCGCCCAGGCTGGAGTGCAGTGGCCGGCTCTCAGCTCACTGCAAGCTCCGCCTCCCGGGTTCACGCCATTCTCCTGTCTCAGCCTCCCGAGTAGCTGGGACTACAGGCGCCCGCCTCGTCGCCCGGCTAGTTTTTTGTATTTTTTAGTAGAGACGGGGTTTCACCGTATTAGCCAGGATGGTCTCGATCTCCTGACCTCATGATCCGCCCGTCTCGGCCTCCCAAAGTGCTGGGATTACAGGCTTGAGCCACCGCGCCCGGCCGACCCCAGTTTCTAACTCACTACACTTAGCTCTTTAGTTTTGACCTTCCTATTGCTCGGACTAATATTAAGTTTGTTTTTTTACTTTATTATTGAAATATAGCATAAATACAGAAAAGTGCATGAACTTAAAGTGTACAGGTGGGTAAAGAATCACAAAGTGAGCGTGTATGGTGTCTCGCCTCTCCCAGCACTTTGGGAGGCCAAGGTGGGAGGATAACTTGAGGCCAGGAGTTTGAGACTGGCCTGGGCAACATAGCAAGACTCCATTCCAGAAAAAAAAAAAAAATCATAAAATGAACCCAGCTGTGAAACCCTCACAGCTGAAGAAAGAGGGCTGGGCCAGGAATGTTTTCTTAGCTCCATTAGAATATAGTGTATGTTTCTTATGTGCAACTTAGTGAAGTGAAAAAACAAAGAGAAAGTGGAAAGTACTACTGGAATCATCTTTAATTTAGTTTGCAATTAAGGCAAGTGCACATTCCATAGGAGCAGACATCCTGGTCCTGAGACAAAGAGTTTTGTTCAAATGAGAAAACCCCAAGATCCTCTATTTCTACAAAGATCTAGTTCACTCTGATATTGCTGACAACATTCCTATTTATTTCCCCTCACTTGTATGATTACTTTCTTCACCCCCTTTCCCTATCTATCATATCAGTTCATACTATTTTACGGAAAAACCCAATCAAGGAAATATTTTTCTGAAATATCAGCCTAAAAGTAAGAAGCTGAGATAAAATTATTACAGAGTTTTTGAGGCTAAGGTTGAAGACTGCAGCTCAGGACACACTTCCAAATTGCTTTGGGGAGTGCTCCAGAAAATAGAATAGAGGTTCAGTTTTAAAGAAAAAAGGACAAATCAGAAGAAGGGCGATTACAAAAGTTGTTTGTCAAAAATGTTTATTGGGACAAGGCAGGGCAAGATAACTGAATAGAAGTCTCCACCAGTTGTTCTCTCCACAGGAACACCAAATTAAACAACTGTCTATGCAGAAAAGCTCCCTCATAAGAACCAAAAATCAGGTGAGCAATCACAGTACCTGGTTTTAACTTCACATCGCTAAAAGAGGCACTGAAGGGGGTGGAAAAGACAATCTTGAATTGTTGACACCACTCCTCCTCCATCCCCTGAACAGCAGCCATGTGACACAGAGAGAGAATCTGTACACTTGGGAGAGGGAGAATGCAGTGATTGTGGTACTTTGCATTGGAATGCAGCGCTGCCCACGCCAGCCAGAACTCAGTCTGCACCCATGGAGGAAGCACTGGGTCCAGCCTTAGCCAAAGAAGAGTCACCCATCCCAGTGGCTGGAACTTGAGTTTTGGCAAGCCTTGCCACTGTGGGCTGAAGTACTCTGGAGTCCTAAATAAACCTGAACATCTGTCTACTCCACAAGGACTGCAACTCCTAGGCAAGTCCTAGTGTTGTGCTGGGCTCAGAGCCAGTGGACTTGGAGGATATGCAGCCTAGTGAGACACCAGCCAGGGTGGCTAAGGGAGTGCTTGCACCATCCCTCCCCCAATCTCAGTCAGTGCAGGTTGCAGCTCAAAAAGGATCCCTTCCTTCTACTTTAGGAGATGAGAGGGAAGGGCAAAGAGGTCTTTATCTTACAACTTAGATACAAGCTCAGCCACAGTGGCATACAGCACTGGGCAGAGTCATAAGGCCCCCATTCCAGGCCCTAGCTCCCAGATGAAATTTCTAGAAACACCCTGGGCCAGCAGGGAACCCACTGCCTTGAAGGAAATGACCCAGTCCTGGCAGGATTCATCACCTGCTGAATAAAGAGCCCTTGGACCCTGAATAATCAGCAGTGGTAACCAGGTAGTATACTCCATGGGACTTGGGTGAGACTCTGAGACATGTTGGCTTCACATGGGACCCAGCACATTTATGGCTGTGGTGGCTATGAAAAGAGATCCCTGTTGCTTGAGAAAAGCAGAGGGAAGAGTAAGGGGGACTTTTTCTTAAGCTTAGGTATGAGCTCAGTCACAGTGGAGAAGAGCATCAGGAGGGCTCTTAGGGTCCCCAGCTGTAGGCCTTGGCTCTTGGATGGCATCTCTGGACCTACCCTGGTCAAGAAGCAAGCCCACTTCCCTAAAGGGTGAGTCCCAGGCTTGGCAGCATTCACCCCAAGCTGACTAAAGAGCCCTTGGGCCTTAAGTGAACATTGGTGGTACCCTCTCAGTACTCCCGGGGGCCTGTGGTGGTTGTGGAAACATGGATAGACTCCTCTGCCTGGGGAAAGGGGAAAGAAGGGGAAGACTTTGATGGTTTTGGCCCCAGCTTAGCTGCAATAGAATACAGCACCAGGTAAGCTTCTAAGGATTCTGACTATAGGCCCTGGCCTTTAGACAACATCTGTGGACCCATCCTAGGTCTGGGGGATCTTGTGATGCTTAAGGGAAAGACACAAGCCTGACTGGCTCCACCACCTGCTGATTGTAGAGCCTTAGGGCCTTGAGCAAACATAGGCAGTAGCCAGGTGGTGGTTACAGTGGGCCTTGGGTAAGGCCCAGTGCTATTCTGGCTTCAGGTCAGATCCAGTGCAGTCCCAGTGTTGGTGATCACAGGAATGCTTGTGTGACCCCACCCCCAGCTCCAGGCGGCTCACAGAAGAGAGAGAGACTTTGTTCATTTGGGAGAAACTAAGGTAAAAGAACAAGAGTCTCTGCCTGGTAATCTGTAACATTCTTGCAGATATTATCCAAGAGCACCAAGGTGGTACCTCTACAAGTCTGCAAAAACCACAGCATTACTGGGCTTGGGGGTGCCACCTAATGCAGATATGGTTGCACTGAGCAAAAACTTAGATTGCAACACCCAAGACTCTTAGAATACGGGGAAATCTTTCCCAAGAAGGACAGGTACAGATAAGCCCAGAGTGCAAAGACTACAATAAATACCTAACTCTTAAATGCCAAACACATTTGAATATGCACAAGCTTCAAGACCATCCAGGAAAACATGGTCTCACCAAACAAACTAAATAAGGCATCAGGAACCAATCCTGGAGAGCAAGAGATATGTGACCTTTCAGACAGAAAATTCAAAATTTGAGGAATTCATATTTGAGGAAAGTCAAAAAATTCAAGATAACACAGAGAAGGAATTCAGAATCCTATCAGATAAATTTTAGATAGAAATTGTAATTATTAAAAATAATCAAGCAGAAATTCTGGAGTTGAAAAATTCAATTAACATACTGAAGAATGCATCAGAGGTTTTCTTGTTTGTGTTTGTTTTTTGAGACAGAGTCTTACTCTTTGCCCAGGCTGGAGTGCAGTGACATGATCTCAGCTCACTGCAACCTCTGCCTCCTGGGTTCAAGCAATTCTCCTGCCTCAGCCTCCAAAGTGGCTGAGATTACAGGCACGTGTCACAAAACCTGGCTAATTTTTGTATTGTTAGTAGAGACAGGGTTTCACCACGTTGGCCAGTCTGGTCTCCAACTCCTAACCTCAGGCGATCCACCCAACTCAGCCTCCAAAAGTGCTAGGATTATAGGCGTGAGCCACCATGCCCAGCCTGGTGGGCTTAATAGCAGAACTGATCAAGCAGAAGAAAGAATTAGTAAACTTGAAGACAGGCTATTTGACAATTCACAGTCAAAGGAGACAAAAGAAAAAAGAATGAAAAAGAATAAAACACACCTGCAAAATCTAGAAAACAGTCTCGAAAGGGCAAATCTAAGAGTTACTGGCCTTTAAAAGAAGGTAGAGAGAGAGATAGAAGTAGAAAACCTATTCTAAGCAATAATAACAGAAAATTTCCCAAACCTAGAGAAAGATATTAATTTTCAAGTATAAGAGGATTATAGAACACTAGACAGATTTAACCCGAAGAAGAATGCCTCAAGGCATT